>NC_062522.1:31756125-31843625 GCF_022655615.1 Tachysurus fulvidraco
AGCTACCACCACATGTTCATAAGGTAAACATCTGTGCAGATGTTTTATCATGGATTCCTAATGCTCGAGTGTTAATGACTGAGTTTTTTGTATGTTTTTTTTTTTTGTACAGGTTACATAATGAAGAACTTCTCAGACCTTCGTCGTAACAAAAGGGAAAAGAAAAAAAAAAACCCAGAGCAGTTTAAAATGTATTTATTCATCCTTTTGACAGCACTGACGTTTAAAACCACGCGTTCGTCTCTGTAAAATAAGACACGCAAACGACTTCACTATGAAATCAGTAGGTAAATATCATAGCTATCATCGTTATTGTCGATTATCAAATGATTTACTTAACATTTTTAATTACTTGCAGTTAATCAGTGGGACCTGAGATTCGGTGTAGGTTTCGATTGTCTTTTGCAGTTAGAAAGAGATTCAGAAAGTAGAAATTTTTTGTTATTAAGGCGTCTTAAAATACGCAAATAGAGACACACGTCGGTGACGTCGATTATCGCTTTTAACGCCGATATCCTTAATCTTCCGTTTGATGATCCAGAGGAAATTTTGAAAAAGGGATTTTTACAGACAGGAGCAGGAAACTTGAAACTTATGCCACGAAGCACGACGCTGGCTGAAAAGAGACAAACCATGGACACTGCAACCTGCATGTTCTTAACTCTCACTAAAGTTTGCACACACGAGAATGCACTTTAGCTTTTTTGTCAAATCCAAAGGATGCCGTTTTCTTTCCTTTCCATACACACATTTCATTTTGTGCCACAGTGTGTATATAATATATATATATGTAAGAAATCCAACGAGGCTTTGTGGTTAGAGAGAGAACTGGTGCTAGAGTAGAATATATATATATATATATATAAAACATAAATGATTTACCCGAACAGACTCACAGAACATCATTGCCATAGGAAAGGTTTGTTTTATGTTTTTGTTGCTCATGTACAGATATAAAGTAAAGCTGCATTCGTGCTTACATTAGATAAATATCTCCAAAATGCAGCTGATGCATGAACATGTGAACTAACATATGAGCTACACACATACGTGTACATCTTTGCAAAGTTTATTTTGCCTTTTTTTATAGACTTGAGTTGTAATAATGTAAATTTGTACAGCTGTAAATTCATCATAAGGAGGCATTCAATTATTTGTGCATTCAAATCCAAACCTTGTGTGGTGAAATTGTTCTTTAATTGAATTTCCTTTTATTTGTACAGCACCTTTAATAATAGAAATCTGGATATAGAATTACAGTCTTTGTGTGTGTGTCAGTATTCACCTTCTCGAACCTTTTCCATGGTAAAAACTCACACTAGTAAAGTCTAGTGAAGAAGCTTTGGTCATTACAACCGTGGATATAGCTAGATATATAGCAGATGCAGTAGTGGAATGAGACAACATTTCTACACAGAAAAACACAGCGATAAGTCCAAGCCACAAGTCCAAGTGCGTCACGTGCAAGCTGGTGCAAACACCAACACTATGCAAAACACTACAGAAAACATACTGTATACACTACAGTACATTGTGCAAAGATTACAGCATGGAGGTGTAGAATAGTAAGTTTCAGGTTGAGCAAATGTGGTAAAGATTACTCAGTGTATATAGAGTTTAAAAAATAATAAAAAATGGCAATAAAATTCAATTGCAATAAAGCACTAAAATGACAACGCGACAGAAACTAGTGTAATATACAAAAGTTACGTTCGCCCGAACAGGGACTTGAACCCTGGACCCTCAGATTAAAAGTCTGATGCTCTACCGACTGAGCTATCCGGGCTCCTGAGGGTCGGCGCGTGTCGTATTATTAATATCTGTCTGAAATAATGAAATTACCCTAAAAAATACCTTTTGGTTCTGACGTAAAAAATAAAAAAGCGAGAATTAGCCGTTTTTGCTTACTAGCGAGAAATATAGAAAAGAAAAACTACAGCAAAAAGATTTTAGTAATCACAAACAAATGCAATATATAGCATCGAATGAATCCCTAATGTCATGATCATCAAACCACAAACAGGACAGTATGGTTGTTTTTTTTTTCTCCACACGTTTAAACACCGACCGCTTGTCTGAGGTGGGACACGAACCGAGTCACTGCTGTTGACTTTTATATCGCAGTCACAAGCGAAGCCAAAATACTTCTAGCGCCCTCTAGCGACTGGCTTCAATACAAACCCATGCAGCACCACGTTATCCGGTCCGGACATGAAGCACCAAGTAAACAATCAGTAAAACTGAAGCCTTGTGTATTTTGACACAGCCTGCAGCAGTTACTCCACTTAGACACAACAAGCTTGAGTTATTAAAATATTTATTGAACATAGAAAAGCTACAGCTTAATATAAAACTTTACCTAATATAAAAGGAAGAAACGTGAGTCCATGTGCAGTCATAACAGTGATTCTCAACAGATTCCAGTGCAAACCTAAAACTTGGGGGGGTTGGGGGGGGGAGAGCTAAACACAAATGAACAACTGTGAGCGGATTTACGGACCATCTAGAGTGAGACGTTTCCGAAGATGTAGAAAAGTCACTGATGCTATAAAACACATTCAGGCGGTCGTTTTGTGGTAAATCTGAAGATGGGGGTATAAAAGAAGATTACAAATAATTTATTATAAAATAATCAGGCATCTCGAACACACTGAGAGCAACGGAACACTGAGTGCTGAAGGCGCCTTTGTTTGTTCATCTGTCAGTTTTCCGGGTGAAAGGAAACGTCGCAGGGGAACCTAGAGAGAGGGAGGAAAAAGAGGAAGTGTCTTTACGTTAATTCTGGATCCATCATATTATATTAGACCCTCACACTTTACACCCGTGTGTTTAGATGCTCCACAGAGTTAAATGTGACCGACAGCACGAGACAGACCAACTCGTCTCTGGCTGGAGCAGTGATTCGAGCACGCAGCGGAGGAGCCGAGACCTTCACTCACCTAAAGGCAGCGTGTAACCTTGCGACAAACAACTCAAATACAGCCAGGTTCTATTCTCATGCAACCATTTCTGCCGAAAGCCCATCATATCAGGGAGACTCCGCCTCCGCTCGTCTCGGGGGACTGCAGGACGGAGGGCAGACAGTGAGCGGCGACAGAGAGACGTCCGACGGATCAATCCTCCTCGTGTAAATCAGTCAGACGCTCCGCAAAAGCAGCGACAAGTTCGTGACTTGAAACAGACTAATTGCTCTTTAGATCTGATCGATTTTTATTAAACATTATATAAGAAATGAAACAGTCGGACGGTGTGTTGAAGCAGGGTTACTGCTAGCGCTCGGATGGTGATTATTTTCCTACGACAGCATGTTTCTGAAGCGTTTTATTCCTCTTATGCCACCAATTATTTGAAAGGACATGTCGACATGTTAAGGACTTTCGGTGCGGCTAAACGGATGACGTCTGTGAGAAAAGTTTGTCCTTGGTCTCACTTAAATATCTGCAGCTTTTAAGACATTAAAATAAATAAATATACAAATAAATAAAATTTCAGCTTGCAATGTTACAAAAAAAAAAAAAAACCTAAAAGTTTTCAGTCTTCAGGTTAAACATCACTACCATAATCTTCTGCACAAGTCACTGTGTAAGGTGTTAATATAGAAACCATAATGTATCAGAACACGGCAGCAGAAAGGTCAAAATTCTCATAGGATTGTGTGTAAGTGTGTTGTTGGTTGTGGGGGGTGTGATGTATCCGTGTCCCCACCTGGACGAACAGCTCCTAGTCGCTGCTGGACGCTCTCCAGGTGATGGATGTAGTCGGCGAGAGAGCGCTCCTGCTCCTGGGAGGGGGTGAACGTGCGCTCGGACGCGGCCGCCGTGCTGCTGGGGTAACCTCTGAGAAACACAGAGCTCACTTTTTACATTGTGTGAACAGGCAGCCGTCTTGTAATCCAACCCAAGGTGTGCAGACTTACCTGTTATGCAGTCTGAAAGGAGATTTGACCGGTGGAACCAGGGGCGAGATCGCGGTGCGTTGGGTGAGAATGCGGTCACGAGTGGGTGGAGAGTTGTACGCCGCTCCGGACTGCTGCGGCTTCATAAACTCGGTCTTTGCGGCTGGTATGGATGGCGAGGGAGGGAACGTATATAGTGTTGTACAACATAAAATACATCCAGAATAAACTCCTAGTAAATAAAAAAAGATTTTCTTATTACAGCATGTTTACTTAAATCCCCCAGTCACTGCTCAGCTCACCTGTACTGTTAACAGTCGCACTTCCTACGGAGCTTCTTTTCGTAGCCTTGTGCCACTTCCTGGTGAGGAACTTCAGCCTGAGGGAGGAGGCGTTAAAAGAGTTATCGAATAATTCAGCTAAAAAAAAAAAATGATGCAAGACAGACTTCGCGCATCCTACCTGGAGATGGCGATGAGCGCTCTAACGGCGCTCCGGAAGCGGCTGATCGGTCGGGAGGCTTGTGCGATTAGCGAAGGCTGAGCGCCCATCCGTGCTATCAGAGCCAGCGTGGCCTGCTCGCAGTCCTGGAAACCTCCGAGCAGCAACAGCAAGTAGCGCTTTTGATAAACCAAAGACTTCCGGTAGCTCTCGGCCCTCAGGTACTTTTCGTACAGTCTCTGCACCTGTACATGGTGGAAGAAGGGTGCGTGATGTACACAGTGAAACCTCAATCACAGTGTGCCACTGAATTTCACCCAGCATTAAATAACCAGATGACATGGGGGGGCAAAGAAAAAAAAAGAAAAAAAAAACACTGGATGTCCTCTCTGAAGCAGGAAGATGTGGCATTACTACAAGGACTTGACGATGCCGATGGACAAAGTGTATCAGAGGAACCTGTGAATTAACAGACTATGGAATTACCTTATTGTTGGAAAGGTCAGCGAGCGGTCGGTTCTCGTTCCTGGCCGTGGCCTTCACAAGATCATCTTCAGCTTTGTGTAGAGCAGCCTGCAAGGCCACCTTCTCCTTCTGCCAGGTCAGTTTTGCTGATAACACAGACGGGTCTAGCTGCACCGATGACGACTTCTTGTATAAAAAATAACATGCAGGGTTCACAGTAAATCACCAGCAACTCGTAGACGGATGAAAAATTCTCAGCAGCAAGAGACTGTAAGAACATCAATGCATCATATACAGAAACGCTGTCGAGTGACCGAGCTGCTCTTTTGTGGTCTTGCCTCATTTGTCTACAAGGATAAGAACGGTGTACCTGGTCACTGCGTCTGAGATTGTTCAGATCTCTCTCCAGACAGGAGACTGTGTGTTTGAGGGAGATCTTCTCCTCGCTCAGAGCCGCCAGACGCTCCGCCAGCTCGGAGTTCTCCTTTAATACTCGCTCCAACAGAGAGGAGGAAGTGGAAGAAGGCGAGTCCTGGAACAGGAAGGTGTACAGGTAAAGAGTCTGCATCATGGTGAACGAATGATTACAGGTCATCTATGGATTGGAGAGTTGTGTGTGTGTGTGAGTAACCCGTGTGTGTGAGTGTGTGAGAGAGAGAGAGAGAGAGAGTAACCTGTGTGTGTGTGTGAGTGACCTGTGTGTGTGTGAGTGAGTAACCTGTGTGTGTGTGTGATGCGGGTGAGAGAGAGAGGGAGTAACCTCTGTGTGTGAGAGAGAGAATGAGTAACCTGTGTGTGTGAGAGAGTGTGTGTGTGAGAGTGTGTGTGTGTGTGTGATGCGGGTGAGCGAGAGGGAGAGAGAGAGAGTGAGTAACCTGTGTGTGTGAGAGCGAGAGTGAGTAACCTGTGTGTGTGAGAGAGTGTGTGTGTGATGCGGGTGAGAGAGAGAGAGAGAGAGAGAGAGTAACCTGTGTGTGTGTGTGTGAGTGTGTGTGTGTGTGAGAGAGTAACCTGTGTGTGAGTGATGCGGGTGCCGTCAGTAGCGTGCAGGTCCCTGTGCAGGCGTTCTGAGGTTAACCGCTTCTCCTGCTGCTCCAGGTCAGCCAGAGTCTGCTGCAGCTGTCTCAGACGCTGCTGATCTCTCTCTCGCAAGGCTTCCAGCTCCAGCTGCACAGGGGGGAGAAGAAAAAAAAAAAAGTACACATCAGGATTTACTTTAGAACTCCAAATTAATTACTTATAATTACTTAAACTGCTAATCTCCTGAATACCAGTTTCTCCTTGGTGCGCTCCTGCCTCCGCTCCTTGTCCTCCTGCTCCTGTCGCTCACGCCACCTCTGCATTTCCCTTTGCTCCTCCCTAGCTCTCTCCTTTTCCATCACCTCCCTCATCTTCTCTTTCATGGCATCCAGTTCTGCCTGAAGCTGAGAGGCTCGGTGTCTCTCCGTCTCCAGAGTGCGGCTCACCTCGGCCCGCTGTGCCTGCAGACTCTCCAGGGCGGAGCGCAGCCTCTTCACCTCTTCCTGTCCTCTTTGTGCTTCCTGCTGTGCCGCTTCCTCCTGCCTCCGTTTCCCCTGCAGTACCTGCGCCTGCAGACGGTCCACAGAGGCGGCGAGCTCCTCGGCCTGGCTCCGCTCCTGCTCCAGCTGCGCCCTCAGCTCCTGGATGAACTTCCTGTCGTGGGCGCTTGCTGCTTCCTGGGCGCGGACCTCCTCCTCTAAGCGGCGCGCATGCTCCTGAGCCTGGTGAGAGAGTGTGCTTGAGAGTTCGGCAGAGTGTGAGCGCTCCTCGTCTACTCGCGAGAGGGCTAGCTGTGTGCGCTCACGCTCCTGTGCCAGCAGGGCTTCACAGCGGGACTGTTCTATCTGCAGCTCGGCACGCAGGTTACTGACCGCTACGCGCTCCTGCTCCAGTGCAGAGTTCAGCTCGTTCAGGCGAGATGCATGCTCGCTCAGGGAAGCGCGCAGACACTGCAACGACATGCAACAAATTCAACAACTAGATGGCAGTGGAACTGGCAGATCCTCTAAGAGCTTTATTCTTCCTGTATCGAAACAATTTGCCTAAATTGCGGCACTTTGGTTACATAAAATGAAATGAGCACCTCTTGAGTGTGTGCATGCTCCTCCTGTGTGTGTTTGCTGCAGAGTCTCTCGTTATGGAGTTCCTCCTGAAGCTGCTTCACTCTGGCCTGCTCGTGTCCCGCAGCCTCCACACGAGCCTGGTGCTCCTGCTCCTCACTCTCCAGCTTCAGCCTGAAGGAAACATTTTATAATTCCAGGCTGATGTCTTTATCTGATTATCGATCCAAAAATGATTATGCTACAGAAGTGTGTCAGAGTTACCGTAGTTTGTGGATCTGAGCCAGTAGCTCCTCTTGGCTTTTATTACATGAAGTCAGCTGCTGATTGCGCTCCTCCAGCTCCACCTTCATCTCCCCCACCAGCTTCTGCTGTACCTCCAGCTGCTGGTGTTGATTGGCTGATCTGGATTTCTCCTCCTCCAGGAAGCGCCGCAGGTCCTTAGACTCGGTTTGCTCCTGCTGTAGCTGCCTCTCCAGCTCACTAACTACACATACACACACACGCACATTAAACTTAGGGTTGAGTGATGTGACAAAAATATATTGCCACGACAGTTGAAGGCACCTTGATGATGCACAAGGAGGCTAAAAAAAAGTAGGATCGGTCAGTCACCCTGTCTGTGCAGCTGCTGTTGAACCTGCACCCCGTCCTCACGAACAGCCCCGAGCGAGCTCTGCAGCTCTCGCAGCTGCTCTTGGCTCTGCAGCGTGCAGTTATGCAGCTGCTCGTGCAAACTGCGGATTTCAGCCAGGAGACTGTTCCGGTCTGCACTTAGCAACTGCTCCAGAGACCTCCTCTGCTGCTCCTCCTGTGGGAGACATTGTGTTGATGAACTTCCATCACTTTAGCTCCATACAGTCGCACCAGTAAAGCTACTGGAAGTGATATTGAAACGAAAAGTGACGGGACAAACGTGAGAAAAGTGAAAGAAAGTCAGCCGAGGTAAAGCAAAGAGAAGCGAAGTGGTAGACAGACAGTGTGTAATGAGTACTGTTTTTGTTTACGGGCAACATTTTGAGAACCTGTTTTTGCAGCAGCATTTCCAAATGCTTCAGCAGGGACGTGTAGTCTATGCCGGTGTTGGTTGCCATGACGTCCTGAAGCTGTGCATGAAGGCACTTCCTCTCGCCGTCGAACACGCTCCGCACGGCCTGCAGCAGCTCCCTCCGCCAGTCGACTTCGCCGTCCACCTACACACGAGTTACAACAGGCTCGGTTTATACAACATTGTGTGTCGACGCGAATTCGGCGGCAGAATTGTGTCTGATCGGGTCAGTGACCTTGGGCTCACGCTCGGCCATCCTGCAGAGAAGCTCTCTGAGTGACAGCACTGTCTCCTGCAAGGCCCTCCTCTCTCTCTGCCAGGATGGGGGCGGAGCCTCTTCAGAGCCTGGGTGAGGCTGTCCGGCAGGGGGAGGACGATGGGACAGAGACAACACTCGGCAGCTCTCGCGGTACACACGGTTCAGCATTGCCTGGACATTTAGACAGCGTTAAAGTCTAGAACAGTGCATTGTGTTATTGATTTGGTTTCCAAGCATACCTGTAGCTCAGGTGAGAGCAGCTCATAGGTGTGACGCAGGCTGCCGGCTGCGCTGTCGGAACGTGAAGCGGGCGCCATGTCTCTGCTGCGCAGGTACTCCACAAAGTGGGCGTCGAGCCTCTCCGTATGCTCCAGTTCGTGCTTCAGCTTGGCCTCCAGCTCGGAGCTGACGTCTGTAAATACCAGGCGAGTGCGTATGGATCAGAACTCCACACGAGCACTGCGTAAACAATTCATGTAAAACAAGTACAAGTATGTGCGCTCACTACTGCCGTATCCATCGCTGACCCACTCTGGTGCAGACACGGGTGAGGTAGAAGAGAGAGGAGAGCGAGATGGAGAATGAGACGGAGTCACGTCGTCCAGGTCCTCCAGCTCTCGGACCTAAAAATGTATCAATGATTTAGTTTTCATCCTCTAATCTAACATGTATTCATTCAGGTCCATTAAGGATGTTCCTCTTACACGTCAGACGCCACAGGAGAGCAGCCGGTGCTCGGGGACTTACCTTGTCATCATCCAGTGAGTTGATCACAGAGAGGTTCTCAGAGATGGACAGTGAACGTGGAGAAGCAGAAGGCGAGTGTGTGCTGGTTGGATCGGTCTCTGGCAGCAGTGCGAGTGGTCGTTTCAGCTCGTTTCTCTCCATGGGTGAGTGCTTGCTTGTCAGCTCCATGGTCGTGTTGCGCAGGCCGCTCAGCTCGGACAGGTGAGAGGCGTGAAGGTGAGACGGCCGCTCCTCGCTGCAGTCGAGTCGCCGCAGCAACTCCGGAGAGGAGAGGGAGGAACCACGGGACAGGCCGTCCAGGAAGCGCTGTTCGGTCTTGGAGGTGTGGAGCTCGGCGTGCTCCTGATGGTGGCAACGCTGCCGCAGCTCCTCTAGCTCCCTCTGCTGGAAGGCCAGCTCCTCTTCTTGCACTTCTAGATCGTCCTGCAAGCCACGCAGCTCGGCCCGAAGACACTGGTTGTGCTCCTCCAGATCAGCCAGAGCACGGTCCTTGGTCTGGAGGTCAAGGGGATTTTAGTTATTTTGAATATAAAAAGGTCATAACATTAAAATTTCAACCTGGCACAAAGCAGCTTCCACAAAAAGATCATAAATCTTTTGCCTCTTTAAGAGTTATTTATCGTTTTATTACAAAAACGTTAGCTTCAGCAGCTCAGCCCCGCCTCTTCATTCGATCGTGAGAAAGTTACGTTGTCGTTTCACAGGCAGAAAATTTCACGTCCCGCACGTCACTCACCTGCCCCTCCTCCTGGAGTTTCTCTGCTCTCTCTGTACTGGTACACAGACCTTCCTTCACGGCGGCGAGCTCGGCTCTCAGAGCGTCGTGCTGCGATCTCAGATGAACTAACTGCTCCTCCTTTTCTCGCAAAGCCGCGGCAGCTTTAGCCAGCGTCTCCTCGGCACACGTCTGTGAGAACAGGGGAAAAAAACACCACCGTATAAAAAAAGGAATCAGGTCACGGCTCATTTTTAGCTGTGAACTCGCGGCACACTAGAAAGAAAGACGCCTACATCAGAGCTGTCGAACGTAAACCATCAACTGCCTCTTGCAATCCGGTCACAACACAACAGACCAACGCTATAGGCTTCATCATCACGCTGCTTTACATAAACACCAGTGTTCTTCATGCCCAAAATCAGAGCCTTTCCCCCCCCAGATGTACGGACAATAAAAAGCTTTCCAAAACCAAAAAAGAAAAAGATTAAAAGCGAAAAGAAAAAAAAAATGTAAAAACTTCCTCTTTCTCCGCTATACTTCCTGTATGAGTAAAGTCCTTGTGAGTGTATAGGCCGGGCTAAACACGTTACTGTTCCCCCTCTGTTGTGCTCGAGCCTTTACTGCTCTGCATATGGTGAAGCTGTGGCCAATTATTCTGACGCCTGGCTTACATTCATTCCAGGAAAACTGCCAAATAACTACGTGTAACCAACCACACACACACACACACACACACACACACACACACACACAGAGACAGACAGACAGACAGACAGACACAGACACGCACGCACACACACACAGACAGACGTTTATAAAGTCCTGCTATAACCTCTTGCTTACGATCTGCAAACGTAATCACTTCAGGGTTATAAATAAGACATCTGAAGTGTGTAAGTAAACACAACGATGTCAGTTTACTCAGACCAGAGAGTGCGAATAAAAATGAAGTGTCACAGATGACAGAAAACGATGAGGCTTGTGTGTTACTGTCTCTAACCCTGTAAGCTAGTCTCTGACTCCATGAGCTGGATTTAATGACCAGGACACAGGATCTGTTGAGAGGGTCCATGTTCTTATGCCCCCAATTGAGATTAAGTATATTTATTTAAAACAAAACACCTCCTCACCAGAACCTCTTCCTGCGTCTGCTCTGGGTTTGCAACCCTTTCCTCCAGCTGCACACTCAGTTCCTCTATATGAACGCTTTTTGCTGACACCTCCTGCTTTAGCGTCTCGATTTCCTCTTGTAGTTTTCCCTCGCGTTTTTGAAGAGCCTGTTTCTCCGTATACAGCTCCTTTTTGCCCGTCTCCAAGACGGCGATGTCGGATTTTAGCTGCTGAAGCGTCTCCTCCAGCTCTGTAACCTGCAGCTTGGTCTGTGCCGCAGTGTTCCCGCGATCCTCCGCGTTCTGCTGCAGGTCTGCGAGCAGTCGTTCCATCCTCTCTCGCTCTTCCTTGTGCATCTGAGCCTCCTCGCTCAGCCTCGTCCTCTCCCTCTGCGCTTCCTTCATCCTTTCCTCAGACTTTTTCAGCCGGAGCTCCAAATCTTGCAGGTTTCTCTCGCCATCTTCAAGCTTTTGGATGCGAGTTTGTAGAGCCTCCACCTCTGCCTCCTTCTGGCTTAACTGGAGCTTCAGCTCTCCAGCCTCTTGCTCCAGGAGCACCAGCTTGCCTTTCTCCTCGCCCAAGCTACGGCCCAGTGCCTCCATCTGCTGCCCGTACTGCTCTTCCTGGGTCAGGAGCAGCCTCTGGAGTGCCTCCTTCTCCTCCGCAGTGTGTTCTAGGTCCACCTGGAGCTCACAGAGTTTGGTGCGACAGCTCTGAAGCGTCTGTGTACTCAGCTCGTTGCACAGGCTTCTCTCGTCACCGTGCTGCGGTCGGGGGGACCAGGGGAAGTCGGGAGGCTCGGGGCTGTCCGTGTTGGGATCGCTGACCTCATGTCGGTTGGGGTCAAGCTGGCTCAGCTCTTCCTGCAGCTTATGGATGACTTCGTGCAGCCGCTCCACCTCCTCCTCCTTGGCTTGACGCAGACGCTCTTGGTCGCTAAAGAGTCGTTCCACCTCAGAACGCAAATCCTCCAGGTCTGCTTGCTTCTCGTCCGCCGTCTGTCACAGGAAGCCACAACTAATTAGAAACACAAAAGAGCTTAATTCTTTTTTTTTTTTTACAGGAATAAAAAAACATCACCTTGTTGTCTTTGGTGGTGTCCAGCTCCTGCTGCAGGTGGAGAATCTGCTGGTTGAGGTGATCAATCTCCAGGTTCTTCTCCTCCAGCAGAGCAGCAGGAAGGTTCAGAGCTGAGGTGTCTCCTTCTTCCTGCTGCTGTCTGCGTAACACGCTCACCGACTCCTACAGAGCGACAAATCCAGTTATCTCCCTACAGCGAACACTTCACGTATAACGGAGCCCAGACTGAATGGCGATGTGGAGTTCACAGCGGCTCGGACGGTAAACCAAAGCTTTACCTGTAGCTCGGTGACACGAAGGCGCAGCTCTTCCTCCCTTGCTTGACTTTCGGTAGTCTTGAGCTCCAGCTGCAGCGACAGCTGCCTGACGTCCTCCTCCTTTACTGCCAGAGACTTCTCCAGCACTTCCACTCGCTCCAGCAGCACCTCCACCTACGCACAAGTCCGCCTTTTTTTTTTAAATGCCATCACTTCAAAAACATCATACACTTGCTGACTCTGCATGTTGTGATAAAAATCACAACACTATGGCTCGGTCGGGACCCTCACCTGCTCCTCCTTGTCCTGCAGGTCCCTTTGGAGCGTCTCCAGCTGCTCTCTGAGGTTGGGGTCAGCACTGGGGTCGGGGAAGCGGTGCCTCGTCTCATCCAGTTTGGACTGCAGAGCCGAGATCTGGAGTTTATTAGAGTACAGCTGCTGCTGCAGGGCTTCTTTGTCCTACGGAACACAGATATATTACTGACTGCTCAAAAAGTTCACATGAGTATTGTTAGACTTCCTGAGTACCTGAGACAGCTCCTGGAGGCTCTTGCGTGCTTTCTGCAGCTCCTGTTCCAGCTGCGTGATGGTCCGTCCTGCCTCGGCACTGCTCAGGAGAGCCTGCTCCAGCTCCCGGATGCGAGACGCCATCTTATCGATCTCTTCGTTGCGGTCCTCCAGGTCACGCTGGCACTGCTCCTTAACCGAGAGCAGAACGCTGTAGTCCTCGGTTTTGTCTTTGATAAGAGCTTGGAGGCTTTCCACCTAAAGCGGAAGAGCAAAGTTTAGAGCAAAGACCTGTGTTTAGGCATGAAATAGTGGAGAACGATAAACTGGGCAAACTTATATTGGCCATTAAGCACAGAGGCATAGATGGTATTGTGGAAATGAAGTCAACTCTCGCATGCATGATCTACAAGGAAGCAAGAAAAGAAAGCTGCTGTACAGCACGAGAGACGGAGACGGACACCGAACACTACTACATGATCTAGCACACAAATAAGCAATACAACATGTTAGATGCGAGATCCAGTCAGACTTCTTTCACACTTAGGAGTTTTGTTTTCCAGAAACTTTCATAACATTTCAGCACATTTTAAAAAAAAAAAAAAAGCATTATTTAAAGGTGCGGTCTCCATTGTTGGAGAAATGCTTCAGAAAACCGAGTCGGGATGACAAACAAAACAAATACAAAACTAACATGTAGTCAATGAGCAGAAAGGGGCGGGGCTTGTCGATATGGGCGGAGAGAGTGTTCGGTGCGCATGTGTGACGTTAGCAGAAAGCGGTTTTAACATCGACATGGAGGATAAAAACAAAGAAAGAAAGAGAAGAAAGACTTACGATAAGGACAAGAAGTAGGACGTGTTAATATAGGATCAGCTTTCCAGCGCTGGAGAGAACTGAAGGAGCAGGAAGTCGGCCACATATTCACAGGTTGGAGTTTCCCGAGTCAATAACTCCTGAGCTAAACGCTGTTACTACACAAATAACACCTCTTTTCTATCGTAGTAATGTAGAGAGGCAGCTACAACCGCGTTTTGTGTAGTAACAGCGTTTAGCTCAGGAGTTATCGACTCGGGAAACTCCGACCTGTGAACATGTGGCCGACTTTACTTAAGACGCCGAGGCGCTTTTTTCCTTCTCGATAGGTGAGTAACGTTGGTTTTGCTTTGTTACACAGAACTAATATATGCCTTTGTCCTTTACATCATTATGCTTGTGTGGCATTTTTGCTTGTTTGTTTATCTACAATCGTATTGTTCTTCCCTTCAGCTATGATAAAGACACGTTTCTTTCCGTTAGTCGCCTGGGTTACGCATGTATGTGGGCGGAGCTATCGATACAGGGGTGGGACCCGTTTGGGTTAGGGGCGTGTTTGTTTTTGTGATTTTATATGTCAACATTGGCTTTCAAACAACAGAGACCCCACCTTTAATCTGCCCAAAGTACGCAAAAAAAATAATCAAGGACGAAATGATGAGAATACCAAAAAGTGTGACATGCTGGAATAACTACTAATTGTGTATCTGTTTTTGGGTAGTGTGGCGTTTTTGTTGTTGTTTGTTTTGATTTAATTCTTTTAAAATTCCACACACACACACACACACACACACCAGTCAATCACCAAGTGTAAAAGCAGTGTAAAGCGTACTACGCCATGCGTTAGCAGCTTCTAGCCTAGCGAGTCGACCGCAGCCGGATAACGTACCTGTATAACCAAGTCTCCAATCTACATTACTCGGTAAAAGGGGTGAAAACAAAACAAATAAATAAATACAGTAATTCATTATCGATAAACAGCTTTATCTTGAAATGTGATCGAAGCAACGACCCTCTCCAACTAGGAGTCGCACTGCTTACCCTCTGACCCTTGGTGTCTCCTCCCGTGTGTCCTTTAGAGGGTATTTTCAGCTGCGCCTCCAGGTTCTTAATCTCCTGCTGGAACTCCTCCCGCTCATGTTCTCGCTCGACAGCTTGCTCCTATATACGCACACACACGTACCCCAACAGAAGGATCGGCCGTTCACTCGTCAACTCTCTCTGCACACGCTCAGTAAGCTGGTATGTTTTTAAAAATCAACCAGTTTGTAGACTCCTCCTCCTTTAAAACCAGTGTAACTGCTTTGTGCACCGTTCCTAGGACACGGTTTAAAAAAACGACAGGAATCGTAGAGCGCCGTTTTAATCAGTAACTGTAGGAAGAGCCGTGTGTACAAAGTGATGTTTAGAGCTATAGTGTAGGTAATAATCCTTTAGAGAACACATTTCTGATTGGTCAGGAAAAGGTTGACTGAATTTTCTAGAACAGCACCTTGGACAGTACTTAAACGTTCAGGTCGCTATGATAACCACTTGGGCAGGAACGATAATGGTGGATAATAGTAGTTTGCTTACGTCTATGAAGTGACGATGGTGTTTGAGTTGTTTCTCCAGAGCGCTGATGTGCTGCTGCAGGTCCTCGGTTTGTGTGCGGTGCTGCTCCTCCTGCTGCTGTGCTCGGCTCTCGTTCTCCTCCAGCGCCAGCTCTAACGAACGTAGCCTACCTGCCAGCCCGACACGGTCCTTCTCCGCCTGTCGCTGCACATCCACGCGCTCCTGCCCCAGCCGCTCCGCCTCGGCCAACAGCGCTGTGACCGAGCAGAAGTAAAAAAGATAAAGTAGCGAGACGAGACACGAGTCGTGAGAATTTACGTTCACGCTTAAATTCACTCGCAGACAAGATGCGGTCATGCACGAGATCGTCAACTCGACCCGGCCGTCATTCACACGAATTATTCATCACGAAAATGATGAATAACCTTCACTTATTTATTTTGTTTCACGCTTCTATATTCAAAGTCAAGGCTGACGATGCAAGCGGCACAGCACGAATGAATCCGAATCGTATTGAAGGAACTCAAAAAATCAGCAGAGCTAAATTAAGAGGAAGCATGTAAAAAGAAGCGGTTAGTTTCAGAGAAATTAAAAAAAAAAAAAAAGCACACGTTCAAACGTCAAATCCTTCAAATCTGGTGACAAACCTTTTTCCTCCACTTCAGCAAGAAAGCCTACAGAGCAGGAAGAAGACTCAGGTTCAAGTAAACGTCTCCACCCGTGAGATTAAACTCATTATGACAAATGACTGAGAAAAATGTCACAGACTTTGCGATTTAAAACCACCACCCGTGGTGACCCCACCTTTCTCGGGTTCTCCGAGGCTTGCGGAAAGTGCGTCTCGTTGTCGTTGCAGGAGAGCGTGTTCCTCGCCGAGCTCCTGCAGCTGAACCCGAGTGCTCTCCAGCTCCTCGACCAGCCTCTGCTCACGTGCCTCCTTCTGCTGCAGCGCCTCCTCCAAGATAGCCTTCTCTGCCACATAACCCTCCATCAGACCTGAGGAGATAAAGTTCAGCGATCGTCTATGACGGCCATAACGGTTCCTCCAACTAGTGTTAAACTTAAGGCTTGACTAAAAGCCACCTTTCTAAATCTACACTGCATGTTTCTCACCTTCAGCCTTGTGCAGTTCTAGCTGCAGCTGACTCTTCATGCTCGCCTCCTGGTCCAGTTGCTCCAGAAGCTGAGTGTGCTGCAGGAGAAGAGCATCCTTCGCTTCTCCATCCATACTAAACTGTTCGTCTATCATGGACTGCAAAGTCTGCATTTGCTCCAGCTTTGGGGAAACGCAAAAGAAAAAGAAAAACACCTTAGCGTCATCCGGCTCTCATCCCAGTGACCCCAGTGATATGACGGACTCTCTACCTGCACTGTAGAGTCAGAGACCAGCTCTAACAGTTTGTCCACTGCGGCCCGGAGACGATTGCAGGCTCCCAGCACCAGCTCCTCTCGTTCAGGTTCCAGCTCTCCATCAGGGCTCGAAAACAAACTCTCGCACAGCCTCTGAGACAGTTCCAGACCTTCGTCGATAGCAGACGAAAGCATGCTGCAGTTTGCTCCGCCCTCTCCGGCAGCTCCACGGGCCATGTCTGCACACAGAGACGGTATGAGGAGCGTTCTTTAAACGTCTGGTACTTCTCGTCACAAATCAGAATGAAAGCCAAACCTGTCTCCTGGGCATCGTGGTTGCCGCTCGACTTCCTGTTTGGAGCGTTACCCCCGGTGCAATCACCTTCCATACAAATACCCAACCTGCGCCCGATCTCCTCCTCGGTCGCAATTGTAATTCGGAGCATCTCGAGGATGAGCTGCTGAAGTCGGTCATGGGCCAGCTGAAGGTCATGCCTATGTTCAGAGCAGATGTAAAAAAAAACAACAAAAAAACATACATATATTTTCTTTTTATCGAGGAGAAAACTTTCACCAGATCCTGTTGAATTGTCTCGGTATCAATAAGCGTGAAATAGTTTGTTGTAAAAAAGAAAGTGCTCATTTTTGTTATGGCTTAAAACTCCGATGTTCCACAAAATCAAATGCAACTACAAAGGGATAAAAACGTGCCACATGGTTCATTAATGATGTTTTGGGAATCACTAGAACTCCAGAACTAACTAGAAGCTTCCACCAAAGCGGAGCCCTGACCTCTGCTGAGTGGCGGTGTTGAGGTCATCGCGCAGCATGGTGAGAAGGTTGGCTCCCTCCTGACTCTCGCGCTCACGCCGCTGCAGCAGAGTCTCCAGCGTGTCCATCTCTGAGCGCTTGCCTTCCAGCTCCCCCTGCAGACCGCTCACCTCCGCACGAAGCTGTGGGAAGGGAAGGAGGGACGCCAGAGACAGGAATCCGGTCATCACACGTGCACAAAATATTCAGATAAATAAATAATCATCTTCAGACATTGTCAGACTGGATGTTTCCACGTTATTCTAAAAAAAAAAAAACGATGACAAATGATGTTCTATATATGAAAAAAATAAAAACCACCGAGGAAAATAAACAAACAAACAAACAAACAAACAAACAAAACACACACACTCGTGTGGGAGAAGCCAAGCGATAGAAGTGGAGAAAAACAGAGGAGGAGTGTTGACATGCCATCCCACTCCACCGCCTAGCAAACAGAGTCAACAGAAACCGATGCATACAACACAGTAACCATGGCAACCGGCTCCCTCGGAGATTTACAGAGGAGTCTAATGTTTCCTAAACTAACCTGATGGATTCCACATCGCGACCAACCCAACAGGTACGCACTAGTATGTACGAGTTAATCGGTGCTCTCGGCTCGGACGAGGTTACGGAAAAGGGAAACTGTGGTTTCTTCGGGGTTTGAGTGACGTCTTATGGCGTTTTCTCGGGGTGGCATGTCACCTAAACCCGTACTCGTAATCTCACACCCTGTGAGTGTTTGTTTCTTTGGTGCTCTTCCTTAGAGTTGAAGGGATTTAGATGAAATGCTCAGAGTGTCTCACCTGAGAGACCACGGTGTCCAGCTGTTGCAGCTGTGCGGTGAGCAGGTTCATTTTGTCGGTGTAGCAGAGCTCGTCCTGTTGGTGCTGCTCACGCAGACTTCTCTCCATCTCGTCTAGAGCAGCGGCCTTCTCCCGATCGCTTTCCTCCTAGACCGCAAAGAGGACATGTACGTTAGTGAGACGTTACAATGATTGGAAAATTCACGCGTCAGTTGACGTCAGTCAAACGTCGAGGTCAAACTCTGAACGTTCTCGGTTCAACTAAAAAAAAATGACTAATGTTGGATTGGGGGGGTGCTTCTGGGTGTAGGTTAATATCAGAAAGCTTAGGAATCTGGATGATTGACAGTTGAATAGGTGTACTGTGTCATCTGGCACGTTGACAGGAAAACAATGGCTCGTACGATTGTACTGTGATGTTAAAAGTTGATCCTAATGTCTGAAGTGCGGCTGTAAACACTTACAATTTACAGAAAAATAACAAAAGAGCTCTATTTTATAAATCGATAGTAAGCATCGCACCTTTAACTCCACAATCTTTTTCTGTAGCTGCTCCTCTGATTGACACTTCAGAAGCTCCGCCTCTTCCAGGAAATGGAGCCGTTGCCGTGCCGCCTCTTCCTCCAGCTCCCTGCGTAGAGCCTCGATCTCCCTGGAGGATGTTGCCTTCAGTTCCTGTTCCGTAATCAGACGAATGACAATCGAACACAAGTTTAAAAAAAACTGAAGCGGCTGAAGGAAGTTTGTTGTTTCTCTCACACACACACACACACACACCTGAAGTTGTTGTTGGTGCTGAGCGTTAAACGCATCCAGCTGTTGCTGTAGCTGCTGTTTTTCTTTGGCGGTCATGTCAGTGACCTCATGGAGGGCGGCGCCGTGTTGCGTCTCCAGATCCAGCACGTGCTGTCGCAGGGTTTCTAATACGGAGCGGTGATCCGACTCCAGGGCAGCCTTCTGGGAAGCGAGCGCGGCGGACAGCTCCGCCTACAGAAATAACATTTAAGCAAAAGTCCTTAGACGCAACCAGTAAGACCAAAACAGTGTTCAGATTCAAACACACGGCTTTACTGTGCAACCATTGTTCATTGTTCAGTGGTAATGAGCATCTGCCATGACGGTAAAGCCAGACCAGTTTAACGAGCACTCAAATCCCATATGGGCTTCACACTCGATTATCATGGGACAAAAAGGTGTGTTAATTACTCTTTATGCAAGTGATTGCACAATAAAAAGATTTTTAACCTCAATCCTGGCTGCTCACCTGATGGGCGTGACCGAGTTCGGTCGCCATGGCGCTAAACTTGTCCATGTGGACCCGTGCCAGCTCTTTTCTCAATCCTTCTCTGGTCGCCAGCTCCTCCTGCTTCACTCTCTCGATCTCCTTAGCCTGCTCTTGCTCCAGTGTGGCCCTGAGCTCTTGGAGAACGTCCTCCTTCTCCTTGTGCACTGCCTGAATCTCCTTCAGGTATGTGCTCTCCAGGGTATCCATGTTGCACAACATCCTGGTCTCCAGCTCTTCCATTTCCTGCTTGTGACGTGCCTCGAGCTCCGCCTCCTGGGCTTCGAGCTGCGCTACGTTGGTCTCCTGAAGCACCACCTGCAGCTTATCGAGCTCTGCCCTGTGTTTCTCAGAGAGGGAGTCCAGCGCTGCCCTGTGATTGGACGTCAGCAAGTTGAGCTCCTCCTGGTGTCGGGTTTTGAGTTCCTGGTTCTCTTTCTGGAGATGTTGCAGACTGGAAATGTTCTGCTCCAGAAGTGCTGCTTGGGCTTGTAGCTCCTGAGTAAGTTGTTGCTTCTGAAGATCCTCTTCTTTCTGCTGTGCCAGTTTCTCTGCTAGCTGCCGCTGTTCCTCCTGATGCCTAAGCAAGCAATTAATAAAATCCGTCACATTTCAGTTCAGTACACGGAGCAACACGTTTCTCATTCCCTAAAAGTTCGAGTACTGACCTGCTCGTTGCCTCCTTTAGCTTGCTCTCGGTCTGCTCCTGCAGCAAAGCGTTCAGCTCCTTCACCTCAGCTGCCATGGTGCTCTTTGCTGTGCGTAGCTCGCTAGCATACTGAGCTTCCATCCTCTGTTTTAGGGCCAGTACCTGAGGGCTCTCCTCACTCTCCAGACTAGCCTGTAAGGCATTTAGCCTCTGCCCTTCTTCAGCCAGGAGCTCCTCGGCCTGAGCGAGTTTCTGCTCTAGATCTCTTTTCTCCTCACTGGCTGCATGTTCAAGCTCCTCTCTCAGGGAAGCCATGCGCTCCTCGGCCTGAGCTTGAAGCTGCTCCCTGAGCTGGAGCTGTTCCTCACTGCTCCGGTGAGAGAGTTCCTTGGTCACACGGGTCCTCACTTCCTGCTCTGCCTCCACGAGGCGTGCACGCAGTTCCTCGGCAAAGTTTTTCTTTAGCTAAAGGACGAAAGTTAAACAAGAAAAAAAAGAGGTCAATGGACAACGAACCTAAAATAAAAGAGAGAACCTAAAATAAACCAGAGAAAAGACTAACCTTAGAACCATATAACAAAATGCAATGTAAATGAATTGCTTTGTAATTAATACATTCGTAATTATAGACGGTTCCATAAGCGTGTTTTCATGTTTATGAATTATTTTAAAAGATAAAGCTGCTTTCAATAAACGATTTACGAAAACAAACAAACAAAAGAGTCAATGAAAGCTCTTTAGGACAGCACTCTAGTCATGTGACCATCACAGAAAGTGCTTCTTATCCTTTTATACAACACAAAGGACTTAAAGCATGTGACTGTCACAGCCTGATGTCACTCTTGCCCCCTTTTGCACCGAGGCAGCTTGAGTGCAGGTTCAGAGCCTAATTTAGAACCAGTTATTTCTTTTTCGACACCCAAAGCACCGGCTGTGAACCAGGAAAAGTGGTCCTTAGGTAGCACCAAAACTTTGCTGGTCTAGAATTAAGAACCGCTTATGTCAGGAGCTGTAGGCCTTGGGTTGGGGGGCGGGGCTACTGTTAATGCATTTGATAATGTACCTTAAGTATACTAATGTTTAATACACTTATTTTACTGCAATAAGATACATTATCAGCACACATGATAGTAGGTAGCTATGTGCTAAGGCTAACTTTTCTGTGTTATAGATAAAATAAATGTTAAGTACTTTCTCGATCACAACCTCCATTTATACAGATTACACGGAGCTGCACGTACACATCGGATTCGCCGCGTTTGGGTGCCGATGTAGGTTCAAAAAGCCATGAGCATTAACGGTAAAGCAACATCCACCATTGTTGTTGTGTTTGTCGCTGCTGTGCTAACGTCGCTGTGTAACGTGACACGTATACACAGTGATGTCAGACTCGGCTCTGTGATGCTCTCTAACCGATGGAAAGGCAAACCGGTTCTTAGAAGGTTCGCCAGTGGAACCAACAACTTTGAACCAGCACCCGGTTCTTTTTGGTGTAAAAGGGGCATCTCTCACCCTGTCCTCCAGCTCTCGGAGCTCCTCCGCGTGCTGCTCCACAGCTCTCTCCAGCTCTCGGCCATGCTGCAGGGTGAGTTCTGCCAGCTTCTTCTCCAGGCTCAGTATGCTCTCTGTGTCTGAAGCGAGTTGAGCTAGATGTGCTTGGTGCTCCCGAGTCTGGAGCCGGGTTCTCTCCTCCAGTTCTGCCTCCACGTGGCGTGCTACGTCCGTCGCCGACTGCAGCCGCAGCTTTGTAATCTCTGAAAGTGCGAAAGAAAAGCTAAAATACAAAAGAACACGAAAAACCAGAGTAAAGCTGATTATTATTACGAGACATGCATGATCTCACCTTTGAGATGGTTGTCACAGAGCTTGGCCCGCAGTTGTTCGATCTCCAAGGCATGTTTAGTTTTGAGCTGCTCCATGTCACTGTAATAACGGTCCGTGAGCTCCGAACGAGCCTGGAGTAACTCCTCTCTATAGGACAGAGCCATGTTACAGCGTAGCTGCTCCAGGTCATGCTTGTGCTTCTCCTCCAGTTGCAGACACAGTGCATCCAGTTCCACCTGTCATGTGTTCATGCAAAGTGACAACAGGGCATCAGTAAAGACCAATATTACAGTAGCTGTTGTTTAATTCAGCACCGTAACACCACTGGTAAGAACATGGGCCAGTATTAAGCCAAGTTAGGGGCTTTTTACCCCTGGTCACTTCCTGCATTTTCTGTGGTCAGATATCTATCCGACGGTAAAAAGACCAGGTCTAAATGCCCTGCGAAACGTTTTGGAGATGGATATAAACCCGATGGTACAAACCCTTTCAGGAGGTGGTCTGGGACGCGTTTCAGATGAAACTGGACAGGTGTAAATGAACGTGGTTGTTCAAGCCGCATACGTCAGCGCTATACTCCTCCCAAAGGGAAAGGGAAGTACGTCACACGCAGGTGATCTTTCACCCAGGCGTCTCGTCGGGTCTTAAAATGCACTGCTGCCACCAGCGAAAACGCAGCAAACAGTAAACGCTGTTTTTTTGTAGCATAAACGTCGTAACCAGTTTTTCCGTCTTCTTTTTGACTGCGGTAAAATATATTAGCATTTTGGGCGGGAGTAGAAAGATCAGATCGATATCCGATTCGCCGAGACGCATTTATGTGGCCTGATGTAAACGGAACAGTTTTAACAAATCAGATAGCTATCGGATCAGAGAAAACCCATGAAGTGTCGGTCATCGTGTCTTTAAAAAAAAAAAAGACCTCTACCTTGTGTTTCTCCAGTTGCTCTGTAATCTCCGCCAACGAGCTCCCCTTTTCCTCCTCAGCCTTTCCATCAGAGAGAAAGCTGCAAGCATAGAAAAACTAAAAATCACTGATTTACATCAACACGCTTCTTCTAACAGATTGAATAGTTTAAATACATAACATGTATAATCAAACACTACCATCAAGGCTTTTAGTGTCAGTTTATTAAGAGCAGAGTCCTGAAGATGTTACTGGATCCACACCTCACGTTCACGTGGCCTACCTTGCCTCTCCAGGTTTGAGGACCGAGTCATCCAGGGCTCCCTCTATGAGGCGAGACTGCAGCAGGGAGATTTCCTCTCGGTGGTTCTCCTCGCTGGCTTGGAGCCGCTGCTCGAAGTAGACGCGCAGGCTCTCCAGCTCTGCCTCGTTCTGCTCCTGGAGCTCCCGTCGCTGCTGCGAGAAGTCCTGCTTCAGCCGCTCGATGTCATCGACACGTGATGTGCGTGACAGCAACTGCTCCTTCAGCTCTGATAGGAGAGAAAGGCACAGGGGACAGGATTGGGGGGTGGGGGGGGGGGGTGTCTGATTACTAGGTCTGATTTACTTTTAGCCAAAGCTTTCAAACCTGATTCGATAATGGTCTGGTACCTCCTAGTTCCTGCCTGCTGGTCCTCATGCTCTCCAGCTGAGACCAGAGGTTTGTGACCTCCTGCTCGGAGTTAACCTTCTGTGTTTCTTGTTCTGTTAGCAGACGATCCACCTAAGACAAACAGGACCGTGTCACACAGTTAGGCGTTTAGCTCGAAGGCATGTTCAAGCACATATTTTCAAATAAGTAAACGCACGAGCGTTCGTCGGTCGCTTTACCTCTCGTTTCAGCCGTTTCTCGTTTTGTTCCAGCTCTTGTGTGCGAGCCTGCTGCTCCTGTAGCACCACCTTGTGGCTAGCGACCAGCTCTTCGACAGCACCTAAAAACCACATGACGTGCTTCAACATCACGCTCGTTACACAATGTGGACCTTTATATCGCTACTAATATATATTTAACAAACAGTAGGACTTCAGTTTGCTCGATTCTGAAGACCACTCACGGGCAGCAGAGTCACGGTCAGACCAAGCCTGATTCAGATCCGACTCCAGATGTTTGATTTCATCCTCTTTAGATCGCTGGAGCTCCTCGAGCTTGTGCGTCATCTCAGACAAACGTTCCTCTGCTTTGTTCAGGGCTGCCTGAAGCTCAGAATGCTCGTTTTTGGAGTCTTGTAGCCACTGAGCCTTTGCATCCTGCATGAAGTAAAAACAAAGATTTTTTTTTGTGCAAGACATCTACATTAATACAGAGCAGATTTATAAAAACCCCACAGGAAACATTTTTAACCTCTGTTCTAATAGTCTGCTGTTGCTCCAACGAGGTCCGTTCTTCTGAAACGCGCTTCTCCCAGACGCAGTTCAGATCATCTTTTGGAAAGAAATGATGCCGCAGACGCAGCGATGTATTAGTTACAGGAAGTGCATCATTCATTCTTTTCCTACCGCTTATCCGAACTTCTCGGGTCACGGGGAGCTTGTGTCTATCTCAGGCGTCATCGTGCATCGAGGCAGGATACACCCTGGACGGAGTGCCAACCCATCACAGGGCACACACACACACACTCTCATTCTCTCACACACTCACACACACTACGGACAATTTTCCAGAGATGCCAATCAACCTACCATGCATGTGTTTGGACCGGGGGAGGAAACCGGAGTAACCAGAGGAAACCCCCGAGGCACGGGGAGAACATGCAAACTCCACACACACAAGGCGGAGGTGGGAATCGAACCCCCAACCCTGGAGGTGTGAGGCGAACGTGATAACCACTAAGCCACCGTGCCGTGCCCCTATAAGCGCATCGCGGTACACCAAATTCTTGATTTAAATAAATATTCTGCATTTTATAAAAAAAACACATTCCTCTCGACACGTTCCTGCGTTGCTATAACCTTTACTGTGTTGCATATTTTCTGGCCTCACCGATGGCCAGCTGGAGTTGGAGCTCAGCTCGTTTCTCCTGCTCCCTGCTCTGTTCACGGAGCTTCTCGATCTCAAACTGCTGTCGCGTTTGGAGCATCGCGCTCTCCTGAGCCCACTTCTCCCGCAGACTGGCCTGCAGCTCGCTCAGAGCCGCGTCCTTCTCCTTCTGCAGGTTGGACTGCATGAGCTCCAGCTGCGCCGTGTGCATGTTGGTCAGGCTCAGGCGGAGAGCCTCCAGCTCCAGAGTGTGCTGCGCCTGAGTACGAACACGAATCGGAGTGTTTAGCGTTAAGAGTCGTAAAGGATGGTGACTGAAACAGATGGTGTTAATAAGGTGCGTGTTTTGCACCGACCCGGATTTGCGACAGCTCTGCCTGATGTGCAGCCTCCATGCTGTCTCTCAGCTCCTCGGAGAGCTCGGCCTTCAGACGCTCGAGTTCTTCTCTCTGCTGAACCTCCAGCTCGGCCATCTCCCTCTGATGCTCTCGCTCATGCACCTACATGGAACGAGATTCGAGGATTACAGCCAAAGAGAAAATCCCAATAAATAATAAATCCCAATAATAAAAAATAAAAAAAAAAGAGACCTGTTTAATTAAAGTGATCTGCTTCTTCTGCTCCTCTTCCAGGTTGGAGCGAAGCACAGAGAGCTCAGTCTCTAATCGCTGGCTCCAGTTTAGCACCTGAAATAAAAGTCGATCCGTTAAAACAATCGGGTTAAAAAAAAAAAACACATCTGATCACCTCAAGACTGCAGATTCTGAAGCGGTTTTGATTTACTTCCTGTTGATGTTTCTCCTCCAATCCCTTCTTTTCCTCTTCACGTTCCCTCAGCTCCTTCTGCAGAGCGTTCTCCTTCTCCATGAGCTCTTCCTCTGCCTTCTCTCTGGCTTCCTTCATCTTCTCGAGGTCCACGACCTTCGCCTGAAGCTGGAGCTAGAAGCGATCGTGGATTTAAAACGTAAATGCTTACTTTAATAGTTTACGCCGTAATTAAAACGGATGGTTTTGAAATCAAAAGAAAACAAAAACAAAACCGTTTAATTGAAAGTGATTCATAAAAATAAAATCCACACCTCAAAGTTCTCCAGCTCCGTTTCCAGAACCTTTTCCATGCTCTTGTTCTGTCGGTCCAGCTCCTGCAGTCGCTTCTCCAAAGCAGCTTTCTCTGCAGAACCCTGACGCAATGCCTCCTCGACGTTATTCAGGTTTTCTTTAAGACACGTCAGCTTAGACTCCAGATCCACTCGGACCTTCTCCAGCCTCTGCACGTTCTCCACTCGGTCCTCCACCTCCGCTCGGAGCTGCCGGATCTCCCTGTAGGCGGAGTCCATCTGCAGGGTTTTTTCTTCCAGCAGCACAGATGTGGTTTGGTTCTTTTCCCTTTGGTTCTCCAACTGGGCAATGAGCTGGTCCCTCTGAGCCTGCAGTGAGGAGAGCTGCTGCCCGAACAGGTCCTGGATTTCACAGCTAACAGAGTCTCCGGCCATCTTCTGCTCCTGGATGTCTTGGACCAGCTTCTCTTGGTGTTTGAGCTGGAGAACCAGCGTGACCTTGTCCTCCTTCAGAAGATCCACGATAGGAGGACTCTTACCATCGAGCTCCATGTTGGATGGTAGCTGCTCTCTCTCATTCTGGCTTTCCATGGAGCAGAGTTTGTTCTTCAGATTGTCCTGCTCGTGGATTTTCTCGTTAAGGAGCTCTTCGCATTGGAGTCGCTTGTCTCGTTCGGTCTCCAGCTCCCACTTTGCTTCCTCCAGTTCCTCCGAAGCTTTACTCCATCTCTCCCGTGCCTCGTGTAACTCTTCGGCGGAGCGGCACACTTCTTCCTGGAGAACATCTAGCTGTCTCTGTTTCTCTTCCAGCTGCTCGGTGAGGTCTCGGCACTGTTGGATCATAAGCTCCTTGCACAGATCAACACTTTGGTTCAGACCAGTTGAGGTTGTATTGAAGCTCTGTAACTGAGCCTGGGTGAAGGACATGTCATCTAGTCCAGATGGTTGATCTTCTGGAATAGTGTTATTAGCATCAGAATCAAAGTGAATCAAAAATCTCGATTCATCTTCAAACTCTAACTTGGAGACTGTAGAGTTCTCCATGATGCTGTGTTCTTCAAGACTTTGTTCCATCCATGAGCTTTCACACTGCACAGCAGTTGTCAAGTACCTCTCCATCAAGTCATCAGTGACTGAGGGATTCACACTTGGAATACCTTCAGGAGAACCTTCAGGAGAACCTTCAGGAGAACCTTCAGGAGAACCTTCAGGAGAACCTTCAGGAGAACCTTCAGGAGAACCTTCAGGAATCGTCTTCTGACTGTGGTGTCCTTCAGATGTTTGGATCCAGGTGCTACATGTATCAAGCTCTGAAGGTTCACCATGCAGGTCATGTTTTTGGGCTTGGTCTAGCAGCTCCTGAATACGTCTGACTTCCTCCGAATGCTCCTCTCGGAGACGTTTGAGCGCAGCCTCGTGCACTTCGCCTAACTGCGCTACATTCAGCACCCGCTCTTCCTCCAGGGTCTGGAGACGCAGCTCACAGTTGGCAATTTCGATGTCGTATTTGGAGCGGAGCTGCTTGGAGGCTTCTTCTTCTTCCCGAAGCCTGTTTTGAAGTTCTTGCACCAGCCCGTCTAGACGCGCCACGTCCTGGTTGAGTTTCTCTTTCTCTGCTTTGTGCTGCTGCACCTCACGCGCTTGTTTCTCTGCACGCTCGAGATCATCCTGAACCGACTGTAACCGAGCCTCCGTCTCAACCTTCTCGAGCTCGAATTTCAAAACCATCTCCTGCAGGTTCTTGGCACGTTCCTGCGCGAGCTTGCTGTTCTGTCGCTCTTCGTCCAGCTCGTGTTTTAACCTCTGAATCAGATCGCTGCTCGAATCGTTGTTGTTGTCCGAGCTCGCATTAATCCCGCACAGGATTTCGCCGCCGTGGTGGCTCAAGCTTGCTTTGAGGTGCTCTGTGTTATTCGACGCGAAAGCACTCTGGAGCTGAAAGAGGGAACCCTCCATGACCGTTAGCTTCTGTTGGAGAGATGTGATCTCGGTTTCCTTCTGAGCCAAGAGGATCTGTTGATCGTTACTCCTCTAGAAGAGAAGAAAAAGGTTTATAACGATATAACTAGCATACTGATAAAAACGTATTTTTGTGCTACGTCTTATGAGATGAAGCGCTTCACCTGCAGAGAGTGCTCGATTTGTAGCTGCCTGTGGGTTTGAGATAGATCCAACCATCCCACACTTTTACTACGCAGGTACTCTTTAGCCTGGGAAGAATAAAAAAAAGTCTCCGTTTAAATTTCTCATGAAACGTAATTTGTCCTAGACGTCCCTACGTCAGTGTCTGATCTGATTAAACAGCTGAACGAACACAAATCCCCTCATCCACGCTCCGACATCCACGCAAAAAGAGTGGAGCTGATTATAACAGAGGGAAATTATCTGTACACCGGTATGACAGATGGGGTGTACGAACTAAAGCATGATACGCTTTAGCGAATACCCTTTACGTAGGAACGCATTCCGCAGCTGTGTAGCCGAAGCCGGGAAAAAAAATAATAAATAAAATAAAAAATGCCGTATGGTCGAGATTTCTCACCTGTTGTAGTTGCTGCTGCAGCTCTTGTATCTGCCCCGTCAGCTGCTGAGCTTCCAGCTGCACCTGGTCTCGACTCGATAGCGCCACCTGCAGGTTCGCGCTGAGCTGTGAAATGATCTCGTTACGCTTCTCCACTGCTGCCTGTAACTGCTAAAAGACAAGTAACAGCATTAGGACCTGATCATCAACAAGCAAGTTTTTCACTACATTCTGAACAATTATAGCAAATTTGTTCTCTCATTCTTTTGCCCCCTCGTAATTTTTTATTATAAGTCATTAATCACTTATTATATATTTCACCTTCAGTTGGTCTTCGCTTGCGTGTGTGACTACGAATTCTCCTAAAAGGTCTTCTCTCGTATCGGGCTGATGTGCTGCCATTCTGTCCACAGGAAGTGAGCTCTGATCCTGCGAGTCTGTTTGGATCGTCTCTTCCTGAGGCTGTGCAGATGTGGGCTCTTCCTCAAGCTCCTCCTTGCTGTCCTGTACATGAGCATGCTCAGGTTGGATGGCCTCGTGTGCTGAATGGTCATTTGTCTTGGCTGTCGGGCCCTTCTTCTTCACAGTCTTCTTCACAGCACTCGCACTGCTGCCTTTCGCCCGTTGCTGTCTAAAGTGCGCGAGCTGCGGGTTAAAGAGCGGGTAGAAAATGAAGTGCGCCAGGAAATGGAAGCAAAATCTCCACTTGGTTCTTTATGGATGCAAAGCTGCCAAAACTGCTAACAAAATATTATGTCCAAATTAATTTTTCAGATGTACAACAAGCAACAGAAAGAATACAATGAGGTAAAAATTACTTCACTGTTTAAAGACACAAATGACCACAATCCTGCCCTCTTGATTTAATAAAGGCTGAAGTTTCTGAAGTTCACCTTAAGATAGCTGATGTAAAGTAACGGCTGTCTAAAATAAACTCGTGTCTTTCAGGTCCTGTGTCCAGGACTGTCCGATCAGAGCACTGCCTTACCCGAGATATCGCTGTAGTAATGGGTCGAAAATGAAAAATAGGTAGAAAAGGTAAAGAAAAATCTTCATAACTGGTCCTATATTTGGGGGAAATTCCTTATTGTGTAGACGTATCCGGTTACATCGCACAACTCGCCGTACGGTCGATCTCTCTGCAGCTTTCTTAAGCAGCTTACTCCAGATTAAAGCACATCCCTGAACATATAAATGTCCCAGCGCACACACAGAGCCATGCAATACTGCAGTGTTGATCATGTAGCACAATTATCCCATCAAAAGTCTAAGAATCCACATCTCGGAAGCAATCGACGGGAATCAAACAGTTGAAGTGAAACAGTTGAATCGATAATAATATTTAACACACCCTGTGCATTCACCTGACATGACGGTCACTGATTGGCTGCATTAAATCAACAGTCTGGAATAAAAGGAAATCAGCCCCAGTCTTCTGTCTCGCTACCATTCTGTATATTTCTTGCAATCACCATGAAAAAAAAAATGGAGTGGTGGTTGTAGTGTAGGACAGGTGAGTGTTTTCTTCAATACTCACTCTATTTCACCTCATTTTTCCAAAAGCAACGCTATTAGATGGAATCATTGGTGGACTTAGGATGGGACTCGAACCCATGACCTTCTTTCTGGTCAACGGACCAACACCTTCACCACTAGGCTACACATCCATCATTGTAAACATGTTAACACCAACGTTTATAAGTTTATAAGTTTTCAGTCATCTTCATTAGTCACATTTATACCATATGATTACAATCAGACTTTAATCAGTTTGTATCACTTGCTCTGTCGGTTTACTTCGTGTTAAAGCTACAGTTTGGAATTTGCATGTTAAATAAAGTATAAACAAAAAACAATCAGTTAGCAAACGGCTAAGCTAACAAGCTAACCTGAGTTTTAGGTTACAAACCTTCGCTCTTCCGGCTTCTAATTTTCTTTGCCGTTCATCTTGGTCCATCTTCTCGAAATTAAGACTTTCATAGATTCCGAGAAACTTTGCACAAGAGCGTGAACTACTTATAAAAACGACGTATTTTAACCACCTCCAAGTTGAGAGAAATCACAACGGAATAACTGTCAGTGCATATTTCAACATGGCCGCCAACCACTTTAAACCCCGCCCTTATGAGGTCGTGTGCGTCGAGTGGCCAATCAGAACACGCGGCAGGGAAAACGACAGCCAATGGATCGTTACTTAAGCCACGCGCACCTGTGCCTTTATTCAGAAAGTTAGCAACGAAGCGGGAAAAAAAATAAATAACTGAAAATCTAATTAATGCTTGTTGTTTTAGACAAAAGTTTACGACAAAGGGTTGTCTCTTATTATACGATTAAAAATACACGTTCGCAATGCACGGGTTTTTTTTTTAAATAGACATCTCGATTTCTATTGGGTCTAAGCTAAAGACACGCCTACAAGCCCTGCACGCGCGGGCACAAGCGCGCGAGCTATAACGGTCAACTTTACAGCTTTCAATATTAATTCTGTTTTTGGGGTTTATTTATTTGTTTGTTTGTTTGTTTGTTTGTTTGTTTGTTTGTTTTAGTTCTTTAAAAATAATTTGTTTTTACATATAATCACATAAAACATGTCAAAAATATTTTTACATATATTATATAATTCATATATAATATATATATAAAGGAACAAGTTACATTAAGTCTAAAATTAGGTAAAAAATATAATTCTATGAATGCTTAATAAAAACATTAAGTATTAATAATAGTTGATTGATCATTTAGAAATTTACAATTTAATGTTGCGGGGGGCACGGTGGCTTAGTGGTTAGCACATTCACCTCACACCTCCAGGGTTGGGGGTTCGATTCCCGCCTCCACCTTGTGTGTGTGGAGTTTGCATGTTCTCCCCGTGCCTCGGGGGTTTCCTCCGGGTACTCCGGTTTCCTCCCCCGGTCCAAAGACATGCATGGTAGGTTGATTGGCATCTCTGGAAAATTGTCCGTAGTGTGTGAGTGTGTGAGTGAATGAGAGTGTGTGTGTGCCCTGCGATGGGTTGGCACTCCTTCCAGGGTGTATCCTGCCTCAATGCCCGATGACGCCTGAGAGAGGCACAGGCTCCCCGTTACCGAGAAGTTCGGACAGTTTTTCTCTACGTTTGTCACAACCGAGTTACTGAGAAAACCACAAAGCGAAAAATTCTTATTCTTACTGAAAGACCCCTTTCAAAAAATATTAGATAAACATTCTACTGTCAGAGCTGCTATTATAGAAAATCAACACCTTCTGACTAATCAACATCAAGCATCGTTTTCTTTTTTTTCTGTTGTTTAATTTAAATGCCTTAATTGATGAAAATGAGTTAATATGTCCACCTGCCTGTTTAAAATACAAATATGTGTTAGTTGATACACAGGTTTTTAACAAGCATATAACATTTTGCATTTAAAACCCTTGAAACAGGAATCTGTACACACAGAGCAGATCGTTCTAAAATCTCCCGGTGAATAAGTAAATAAAGCCAGACATGGTGTAACATGGTAACAGCAGGGTTGGGCAGAGGAACCAGATATGTTTCTGGCAACCAAGGGAAAAGTCAACAGTAAACAATCACAGGTGGAGAAACATGACTATGTTATACTCAAATCTAATCATTAGATTTAGTTAGAAAAATGCAAATAGGACATAAAGAAAGTGTACAGAAAGTTTTAAAGCAGGTGTAAGAGTTATTTCACTGCAATGGCTGACCCGATTGTTGACCAAATGACTCGTCTGAAATTAAAACTGCTTGAAAAGGTGAGAGATTCATCTATTCATAATGGGATTTTTCTAATAATTTAGCCTCCTATTTCTAAATTCTCCTAAATATATTAACACTATATATTATTCACTTATTAACAATTGTGCTAAACACTTTGCTCATCATTATCGTGCTGTACAAAACTGATGAAGGCCTTCTCTTAGAATAAGAATAACGTTTGTTTGATTATGAAATGACTTATAAACAGGATTCAACAAGTGGGATGTAATTTAGACCTGGCAACTGAAATAAAAAAAACAAATCCACGACCATATTAATCCATCCAAAATATCAGCATTTTACTGTTTACTGAATAACATTGTGGGAGGCATGGTGGCTTAGTGGTTAGCACGTTCGACTTTCCTCCGTATACTCCGGTTTCCTCCCCCGGTCCAAAGACATGCATGGTAGGTTGATTGGCATCTCTGGAAAATTGTCCGGAGTGTGTGAGTGAATGAGAGTGTGTGTGTGCCCTGTGATGGGTTGGCACTCCGTCCAGGGTGTATCCTGCCTCGATGTCCGATGACGCCTGAGATAGGCACAGGCTTCCCGTGACCCGAGAAGTTCGGATAAGCGGTAGAAGATGAATGAATGAATGAATAACATTGTTAATATTTTTAGCATGGTATTAGCAAAAATGGATAATGCGGTTATCTAGCATCCGCACTTACAAGATTAAGGCTTTGCTCTGAGAAATATGTTTAAAATGTACTAACAAATGCATTTTCTTTGTGCTGCATTAGAGACTGGAGAATGAAAGAGCAGGTCATGATGAAAGGCCAGACTCTGTGCTTTCCACAAGTAATGCTACCTGTCAATTTGTGAGAAACAGAATTGTGATTCTGCAATATAAAATATTTTAAGTACCTATTTATGATTATTATGATAATGTATTATTTTAAGAGTGACTCAGATGACACAAACACGGTATCATAAATGTTTACTGTTTCAAAAGGTAATCATTAAAAAAAAAATTGCTTATAATGAATAGGGTAATACAATATTCACAGCTTCGACTGTTTCTGTTTTTTTGACACAGGAAGTTACGATGGACGGAACGAAGCGCTCCACAGCGCTCTGAGACGCAAAAGAGACTTACTCCGGAGACTACGGGTACCGACATGATACTGTAGTTTGTTATCATTAACGTTTACACCTTAGTGCTGTTGAATTCTGGATTCTGACTGGTTAGAAGGTGTTGATTCATTTTCTATGACAGCATATGTGACTGCAATCAAGCTCCAAATACTTCTCACATATTAAAGACACTTTGTTTCTATTCAGGAACAGCATATCTTAGACGAATTAGCGAGGCCTCAGACGTGGGCTGGAACTCGCAGACATCATCCTAACGAATCTCCTGTCTCGCCGTCACCCCCAGTTTATATCTATCAGTCTCCGCCTGCTGCCCCACCACCAGCTCCTCCTCCAGCCCCACCTCCTGCCCCACAACCTCCCCGAATCATCCAACACACTGTGAGAGACTTGATTAAACACTTTGAACCGCAAATGTGTCGGCTACCTCTGAACCCAATTGATCCAGATCAAGAATTCTTCTTTATTTTCATTTTTTCTTTCTCTGTAGGTTCCACATCCACCAGCCACCATTATTCAGCAGCTACCACAACAACAGCCACTTATAGCACAGATTCCACCAGTCCAACCTGCGCCCTACAGATCTGGAAGCATTAAAGAGGGTATTTTGATAGAAAGGATATTTGTCTTTCAAGATGTTTTACAATATTTTTAGACTAAATACAGCTCTTTTGCTAGAAGTTTCTTATCAAACCTATTACTGAAATGTCCTTTAATCACAATACACCTGACTATGAAGTGTTAATTATACTGTAAGCCTGAGTCTAAGCCTTCTGATGTGATGTTGATTTTTAGACATGGTGGAGCTAATGCTCATGCAGAATGCCCAGATGCACCAGATCATCATGCACAACATGATGCTCAAGGCGCTTCCTCCAATGGTCGCTGGCACAAACGGGAGTCCTCCTGTAGGCCAGGTGACCTTTGATTTCTGATTTATTGTCTCAATACTAAAAAGCTGCCTGGGATGTTAACAGCTGAACTATGAAATTCAGGGGAACTACATGAAAGCCAAAGGAGCCGTTCACCATCATCACCACTATGGGCCTCCGCCGCTTCCCCCTATAGGCTACTCAGCTTGGCCCTCAATGATGTCACCACAAAGGGAAGGGTGTTACCAGTCACCCGTTCAGCACATAACTGGCCCCGTAACTCTGCCTCCGCTTCACACGTACGTCTTAACACCACCGTTTTTCATCCTTCTTTATTGAGCTTTAACTTACCCAGAATACAATGAGTTTCTGGGTAAAAAACTTTCTTTTTAAAACATGAAGTAATACCATTCTTTATTCTGTTAGTTAGCAAGTTCGTTAATAAGCTTGCTAGTCGAAAAAAAAGACATTTAATTATTTTTTATTCATAAAAGTGAAAGGCTGAGAGAAGGACTGTTTACTGTCTACACCAATACATTTATAATCTATAAGAAGTATTAAAGCTCATGTCCGCCCTTTTGTCCTTCTTTCACTGAATCCTAAAGCGTCACTGTTGATGGGCTGAAGACGAGATTTCCTCTCGGACTCTAAGGTGTGTTAAAGGGTAGTTATTTATTCAATTTAATTAAAAATGATCATATTTATAAATTACCTCTGCACTGATTACCTCTCAGTTTTTTCTCTCAGCTTCCTGCACACATCTCAGGGTCTGTGAAGAAGACAATACACAAATAATTACATTCTTGGTAGAAATATATGCATCTTTGTAAATCAATAATAAAAAAATCTTTTGGACATGTTAGAAATTAAGCGTTGATGTGGTTCTTATTTGTGCTCAGGCTGAATGAAATTTACACTGCTACTTAAACGAGAATATTAATATTAATAAATAAATAGCCAGTTGAACATCATTTAAACTACACACATATATTGCTACAAGTAGCTTAAATAAAAAATAAAAATGAAATGATATGAAATTATTGTTGAAGAAATGGGATTTTTAATTTTTTATTATTTTTATTATTAACTTTTTATTCTAACGGATGTCCTCCTCCATTACATCAGTGCACTTATGCAACCAGGGATCTATTTACTGGTTTGTTTATTGGTGCAATTTTATTTTATTGCTATGCTTTGTTTATTCATTTATATTTTTATTTAATATTTTTTATTATAGTGTTTTAGTTGCTTAACAAATCGTATACAGTAATTTCGTGGTTTTGTGGTTTTTGTATGAATATGTTTGTCAGTAAAGGATTAAGGAGTTTAAAAGATGTATATTCAGAAATGTATTTTTATGATGCTTGGTCAAAATTATTTGAATGGATGATTATATAGAAATCATTAAAAGATTTGTAGTTTTGAGTTTTGTACGTGATTAATAAATAAATGATGATTTTATTAAGCGAAGATCTGGCAACCTGAAGCCTGCGGCTAATCGAAATCCGAACTGTGTGGTTGCTAACACGGCGGCCTGGCAACCTGAAGCCTGCGTTATAAAGGGAAGCACGGCGCTGTTCGAGTTCTGAAATGTGACTCTGACTCAATGATTCCAATGAGTCTATTCCAAGCGCCACTTCCAAGCTGTATTTTATTCTCAAATCGTTTTCCAAACCACAATGCGATAATATGAAAAATTAAGATTAAAAATAAAACATGACCCACACATTATTATATCATAACTGAGAAGTATGATTAAAAAAAAGAGTTCAGTTCTTCTGAGTTGAGTCTCTGATTCAGAATCGACTCTTTCGGGAATCGGTTCCCAGGGCTAAATAGAAGTAAAGCCTGTTTTAGGATCGAACGGTGTCGCAGTTGATCGTGTTGAAGTTTATATTTTTTAAAGATCCTGGCATTAACAAACAGGAGGGTGACTGAGTCTTCGTGGTGGTTTGTAATGTATGAATGGATAGTTGATGGACTGTCGTCGCTGTTTGTTCCGTTTTCCGTGTTTTCTGGAGGGAATTCGCCGAACTGGCCTAAGGACAGTAACCAGGCGCCACCACAAGACGAGGTCACTTACGAAACACAACAACAACAGGATAATTACCGACCTGCCAAACGAAACTATCAAAGGTGACCGAGTGCTTTATATCCTGTTGTTCCTCATTTTCTGTACTGTTAAACTTCGACGCGTTAGCTAGCGTGCTAACAAGCGCCCTGAGGAGGCTACAGTCCAACTCAGCTAGCTAGCTAGTTAAACATCCAGTCAGGTATCAATCTAACACCCACCGTTTAGTGTGGTTTATTCTTTATAATTAGCGTGTGACCGGTAAGCAGGGACTTATTTAACCGGTTTATAGAGAAATTCCGTTAAACTGCAGCTAACTAAGCTAGCCAGTTAGCGTAGCTCGAGCGCAAACGATTAGCATAGCTAGTTAAGCATAGCTTTTTAACTCTACTTCAGAATTTGACAAATAGAAGTGTTTTGAGTGTGAAAATGCCAATGAAACAACATTGGTGAGGATGTTTTATATCTGTCCTTTTAGTGATAGACAATATTAGTTTAAAATATCTAGAAACAAAATTAGTTTAATAAACGATTATAATTATTTGATGACTCGTCTTGCACTAGTCGTGTGTTTGTCCAATTACATGATCTATAGCGTTATACGTCCCTGTCTTGAGTCCCCTGTCTTGAGTCCCCTGTCTTGAGTCCCCTGTCTTGAGTCCCCTGTCATGAGTCCCCTGTCATGAGTCCCCTGTCATGAGTCCCCTGTCATGAGTCCCCTGTCTTGAGTCCCCTGTCTTGAGTCCCCTGTCTTGAGTCCCCTGTCTTGAGTCCCCTGTCTTGAGTCCCCTGTCTTGAGTCCCCTGTCTTGAGTCCCCTGTCTTGAGTCCCCTGTCTTGAGTCCCCTGTCTTGAGTCCCCTGTCTTGAGTCCCCTGTCTTGGGTCTTGCTCTTCAGTTGCTGCTTGTTGGCAGTAAACAATGTTTACTGGTGCATGATTTTACACCCTGTTCCCATTTTTAAACATGGTCAACCTCAGTAAACACACCGACTCTAAAAACACCTCGTTGTCTGTGTCACCGTCCTTATTAACGTGGCTGATTTCCCGAAATGTTTCTCTGTCCTGTATAGTTAGCCAAGCTACGTTCTTTAGAGTAGGTGGTCTAGCAGATCTCGAATACTGTTTTCTGTTAAACGTGTCAAACATACGCAAGCAAAACACACGTGTCAAAGTTTCACGGAACTTGTACGTTAACATTATTGTTTCTGTTCCGTCTAATGCAGTATTCACTCTCCTGATGGAGTGTCCGAGCAGCTGGAAGTCAAAAGACCAAGACGAGGTACGTAGATATGTTCCTGCTTCATTTAAAACCGAACCTATCCTTCAATTAGCACGTTGTTGCTATTAATTTAATGCGATTCCGTAATTGGTTTCCGTAATTGGTTTCCTTTTGCAGATGTGATCGTCCGAGTTGTGAAGAAGACTTTCACTAGGATCGCAGGGCTGCTACGTTTGCGACAACACAAGCCGCACCATTATGAAAAGGAGAGAGACTGTAGAGAAACGCAGGTTCGTTGTAGAAAGGTTGTTCTGTCTGATTCTGTCATCTTTAGCTTTCATGCAATATCTGGAATTGCACCAAAAGTGTTAAGTCTGTTGTAAATTATACTCTTAAATCCAGATTGGACATGTTGCTTTAGTGGGAATTGATGAAATTCACAGCAACGGCATAAATAAGTGGACGATTGGTGGGGATGTTAAAATGGGTAAGCACATTTGTATTCAAGTCCACAGTATACAGTCATTCAAGGCATTTTTTAGTTCATAGAATGTCTTGAGGAGAAAAGTGCTTAATATTTCTGTACATCTCATCAGAGAAACCGAGAGAGATGGGGTTAAGTGGGAAAGAGAGGAGTGTGCCAAACGTTTGTGTCGGTGCTCAGCCCCTGAGAAGGAAATTTGAGTGAGTATACAGAGTTCACCACATTTTATTGTTTATTCTCAAAACAATACTGATATTAAAGTTAGACTTTGAAATGATTAGAAAATGTATACAAACTGTCACTGCATCCCTGTATAAATCCCTGTTATACATCCCTGTTTAAAATGCATAAACATTGCTCTATATTTATGTATGAGTATTTTTTACCTACGTAGAAGCGGATCAGTGTTATATATGGGAAACCAGGACCGGCAGAAGGAGCTTCCACACAGGCGGTCACTGCACTTGCTGCCGTCACGCCCTGTCCTCCCTGACACAGATTTCCCTGGCCGCACACACAAACCCTGCCTCGCTGTAGAGGAGGTAGTGTACACGGTTAACCCATTGGCTCTGAGGGGTCTGTGAATTACTGAAAATAGTGTTTTAATCTTAATAAAATGTTTTCAGTGGGGAAGTTTAAATACATAACCATAGCCAATGTAAAATACCATTGTAACCATTTAAATGAATGATTAAATATTAATAAGCATCTTGATCGATTTGTTCATATCCTCCTGTGTTTTAGGCCCTAAAAGAAAGCGATAGAGAGCACTACAGAAAGCTGGTGGAGATGGTGTCTGAGAAGTACTCGAAGAACAAACCGCTGCCGTTTGGACGAGTGAAACCGCCGACGTACGACCGTTTTTGTTCAAATAAAATAAAATAACGCTCTAACAATAAGCAGTGCACCAAAACCCCTCCTATCTCCTTATTCATGCGAATGCCATAGAGCGTAGATGGTTGCACCGCATGATCTACGTACACACGCGATAGTGCACAGAAATTCACTAACAGCTCTAACGTCTGTTTATAGCACGACTTTTCCCCACGGCCGTACTACTCCCGAGATCAGCAAACCTACACCAATCAAAGGTGACTCCCAACAAATATTTCCCAGCTTCTTCACACACTTCATACTCAATGCTACCACTTATTAGTAAGTATTCTGTGTATTCTTAGTGAACCCACATGCACCAGTGTGGAGGAATTCTAATCTAAAAAGCTACGTAAAGGACAGGTAATTTGTTTACTCTGTTTTTCCAAAACACTTCTCCTCAACCTTATACAGTATTTTTTAATTATTATTATTATTATATTGTTTAAATGAAGCTTATTTGTCTCCTGCAGTGCACCAGTCAGTGATGTTGGGAGGAAGAAATCAGACCAACCGCTGAATAAAAACAGGGTACGCACATTATTGGCAATGCTGCAGTCATCAGTCTCTCTGAATAGCCGTGTCCATGAGCAGCGCTTCGGCTTGAGGCCTGAACCTCCATCTCTTTATTCTTGTCCCCAGCTATTAGACGTGGATCTATCCGTCGAGGTAGAAACCCGGCTGAACCTGAAAGACAGAGAGACCACTGCAGTGTGCCAGACCCGTGCCGAACCTGTGTTTGACACGAGCAAGCACCTGGAGGAGGAATTTCCCAGACTGACAAAGGTAGTGCTTCTCTCCTTATTAGCACCATCACAGAGAAAAATACACATAACACTTTGGGATGTGCTGTTATTACCCTGAGGTTCTATAACAGCATATACTGAAATTCTTTGTATACACCAACTTGAGTATGAAAAGTGTGTGTGTGTACGTCACTCTGGATAAATTTGTCTGTCAAATAATGTGTAAATGTGTGATGTGATGTGATGGGATGCATTACAGGAGATGCAACAGGAGGTGAGTGTTGCTCTTGCACACAGAGATCCTGACCTAATTCTGAGCAGCGCTTTCAAACTGCGTATCACACAGAGAGATCTGGCAACCCTGCAGGAGGGCTGCTGGCTCAACGATGAGGTAATATACAATATTAAATGATGTAATGTGCGAATGCTTATAACAAATCAAATTGGCAACGATTAGTGTTTTTGATTTATCAGCGAACATCATGCTTTTAATGTTGTGGGGTGTGTGTGTGTGTGTGTGTGTGTGTGTGTGTGTGTTTTAACCTGTCGTGCACATTATAGCCAGTCATTTCATTGTTATATGAAAATTATCCACACCCCTCCAATCAGATTGGAGAATTGTGGTGTAATGGAATAAAGATTGGAATATAGTCATTTTTGTTAGAGAGGTATAGAACACCAATCCTTTCTGTTTGACCATCTATCAGGTGATCAATTTCTACCTTAACCTGGTGATGGCACGGACGGAGCAGGAAGCATGCGGGAGGAAGGTGTACTGCTTTAGCACCTTCTTCTTTCCTAAGCTGCATGGGGGTGGCCACGAAGCCGTGCGTCGCTGGACCAAGGCCGTCGACCTCTTCCTCTACGACTTCATCCTCATCCCTTTGCACCTGGGGGTCCACTGGTCTCTTGCCGTGAGTTGTTTTCTATAAACGTTCTCATGTTGTTTGGTTACAAAGTTGATTGGTCGATTTGTTCAATAAGAATAAAACCTAGATGTGTTATTTATTTATTTTTGGTGTCGTCTAGGTCGTCGACTTCAGAGCAAAGTCTGTGAGGTCGTACGACTCCATGGGTCAGAGGCACGATGACATTTGTAACATGATACTGTAAGTGGCCAAGCTCAGTTTCTATGGAAAGAATTCCTCATGCCTTATCTGACTGACTGCTCGACTTTTATTTATTTATTTATTTTATTTTGTTCAATTGCAGGATGTACATAAAGGAGGAGTGTGAGGTGAAGAAAGGCAAAGGTCTGGAAATCTTAAAGTGGACGGTGACCAGCTTACGAGCTACTGTAGGTTTGAAGCAGGAATCTTTTTTTTTTTTTTTTTTTTTTTTTAACTTTATGATCATTGTTTCATGTCTTATTTAATGACTGTTACACATTTCTGAAAATAAATTGCCAGGAGGTTCCACAACAGAAGAACGGAAGTGACTGCGGGGTCTTTGTGTGCAAGTATGCCGACTATATCGCACGTGGACGACCCTTTACCTTTAGACAGGTAACACACATCTTGTATTGACCTGTAAATAAGTACAGAATGCATTTCTAGTTCAATACACAGGAGCAGGGGGTGTAAGAGCTGGATTAAACATCTTATTAGCTAGCAAATGAGCTGTAAGCTGAAATTATACAGTAAGACATCTAGCTAGCTAGTAAGGTGATTAATGTCACATACAAGCTATACATCGTTTGCATGTCATTTTCATGGCTGGTTGATAAGGATGCTTGGAGCTGTAACCCAACCCAATCCACCACTGCGTTTTTTTTTTCTTTTTTTCTTCATGCCAAAACATTAAGAGCTTAAGAATGTCTGTGCATGTTCAGACCAACCAAGCTTCACACACGTGATGTATATAAACACGTTTACATCGAATACCCGTTACCTGTATTTTATTATGTATAAGGATGCACTGAAGATCACAGTAACGATAAACTGTTAATTGCTGGCTGGATTTCATAATTTCTTCAAAGCACAGATTATATATCCAATATCTTTTGCCTGTTTGTCTCTCTGCACAGTGTCACATGTCATATTTCCGTAAAGTGATGATCTGGGAGATTCTCAATCAGAAGCTGCTGCAGTAGGAGGGCAAAAAAAAAAAAACAGAACAAACTGAACTTGATCTGACCAAAGCACCAGACCACACAACGCATGTCCTCTGCATTTCTCTACAGACGTCTGCTTCCGTCCTACCCTCGGCCCTGTCCGGTCCGTTCGGACGGGTGGTGGTGGTTAAATCACTGGTGTGTGTGTGTGTGTGTGGGTTCGGATGGATGAAGGTTCGGGTTAGACGGTCAGCCACATAATCAGCACATGGAGAATGGAGTTTTGTTTTTTTTTTCTTCCCTAATTGCTTTGTCGTTAATAAAGCATTTGTCATTCCTTAGAATGGTCTTATTGACCCTTTGAGATGTGATCATTCGAACGTATGCTGATGTAAAGAAGCGCATGACGGTCTCTTTTTCGTTTTGTTTTGTTTTCTCCTCCATGGGCTGAACCTTTTATAGTATTTTTACCACCGTGTTTGAACTAGGAAAAAGGAAGGAAACAACTTATTTATTAAGCTGGATAAAAAAACAGGTTTGATTTTCTTTCATAGCAATCACGGGCAATGACGGAAGTGAATGTATGCGAGAGCTTTATGGTACCTGAGCTGTGGATTGCAGTGAAAGCTCCAGTATTTATTGCGTGTCGTTTAGTCCAGAGTGCCTTGATGATGGCTATTTTTTGTCCAATCTTTTTCTAAATCTGTAGGAGACAAATAGATTTACTAAAACACACTACATGTGTGCTACTGGAGGTGTGTGTGTGTGTGTGTGTTTGCCTGAAATGAGACATTACTGAGGTATGTACAGTATAAAGAGTGTTTGGTGACAAAAACCTGTTTTTATATATTTGACTTGGATTATATGCGATATTTGTAATGCAAGTATGTTTTCTTTTTTCCAAACTGGAAGGATAATGGATGCCAAACAGACATGGTTATGGTTTCAGATCTCTAATATTGCATGGTCAAGGAAAGCCCTTTAAAAGGAGCAACAAGTAGCATTATTTATCTCTGGCCTGCCAGTCGTATTACGAAAACCCTGTTTTTATTTTCTTCCCACCTTTTGTAAAACCATGCCAGTAGGTGGAATGATGATGCTCAAGTGCAAATGTATACGTGTACATGGTGTCCTGCAGTGTACCAGCTTCCCACCCTGGGTGTATGTCTGTCTGCTTCGCTCTCAGACCCGCACCCATGACCAAGGCTCGCTGAAGACGAACCAATGAAACCGTATAGCCGTTTAATTTCCTTCAGTTTCAGTATACAGCAGATAGAAAAAGATGTTCATCAGCTTCATCTCTTCCCATCGTGCAGAGTTCTCAGTTCTCCTTCTGCGACAGGATTTAACACGAATATTTCAGATTTTATTGAAAAATTCACATTTTTGCTCCTTTCTTTTCTAATGCAATCTTTATTTATGACCTAATATCTTTTGGTTTAGTTTAAACTGAACTGTTAGTTTTGTCTGATCTGTTTGTGTGTGTGTGTGTGTGTGTGTGTGTGTAAGATTGAGTGTGTGCAGTTTATAAGTTTAACTGAAATTCGGAGGACTACTGTATATGCGCAGTTTTTGTTTTTTTGTTCATTCAAAATGTTGGTAATTATTTTTATAAAGAATAAACTACTGGAAGGAAAACATTTGTCTTTTTTTTTATCCCCACGAGTATTCTTTTCTTTCGTCTGATCGGGACAAGCCAGCACCGAACGTCATGTAAAAGTTCATACATCCTTAAGAGTGCCTATTTGTTTAAAAAAAAAAAAAAAGGATGCATAATTTTGAATAATTGTTTTCTTCACGTGTTTTCTTGTAAATTCAAACTGAAGAACATTTACCACCTACAAACACTGGCATGTGCAAACCCTTGTACTGCACAATAGATGCACCGACAATATTTCGCCACTAGGTGGCGCCGCCAAGTGTGTGTCATTATAAGGGCATCCATTCTGTTGGACCGACTTGTAAAAACAAATTTTAACTTTTTTTTTATTCAGGCAAACTGTATGTTTATTAGTTCTTTTTTTAATATGAGACACAGCAGCTAAAGAAAACATTGATACGATACACAACAAACTCCCCTGAATGAACAGTAAACACTATTTCAGGCTTAACTCGACGCACTGCATTCGTTTCAGCTAACAGAATTCCAGCACAACACACTGAAAAAAAAATGAAAAATGGCTGAGGATGAGGAGGAGAGTTAAGCTTGTGGTAGAGAGCACTAACGATTCTGTCTTCGTAGGAAAAGATCGACGACGAAGCTCGTTATTTTCCTATAACGGGGACGTCTTGTGATGGATTAGTGCCACAGCAATTTCACTACGAATATGGATCTAGAAAAATCGGGGTTTCTTACAGAGCTACACAGACACCATGTTGGTCCTAGAAAGTTCTGCTTGATCTAGGTTTACCTGTCTGTAATGCTCACTTTAGTAACTTTTTCCTGCTTGGGCTTTCACTTAAGGGATAAACCTGCCCTGAATTTGGAGTGGAAACAAAAACACGACCCGGTTCTCACCTGAAATAAGACCGTCCATTTCCTGCCCTGCTTTTATGTGATCCACTGGTTTATTTATCACTGTCACTTAATTATTCACACAGCTGAGTGTGTATGTGTGTGTGTGTGTGTGTGATGGAGACACCAGAAGCTGGTGCTCATGGGAGTGTAAGAGGATCTACCGTCCCATATATGATCTCTGAGAAAGATCTGGATCCCTGTGTAAACAATATGATGAGCACCAACGTTCTAGTAACAAGTTCTTCTAAAAAAATGTTTTTACATGGCAGTTTTGTGAGGTTGTGTTTAACATGCTGAAGTTTAGCCCTGAACCAGGTTTAATACTGAACATACAGTACAGGTCCCACATGTACAAGCTAAAGATTATACACTTCCTTAAATCTAGTGTATGTCCAAGTCAAGTAATTATGAAGACCGTCCTGTTCTGTAGTCACCCAGAAGACGACGGGTTCCGTCTTCGGATCTGGTTTCTCTCAAGGAAGTTGTTTCTCGCCATCTCTGCCTCGTTCTTTAGGGATCCGGATTTCTGCAAAGCTTGTTAAAAGTGCTAGACAACTTTAAACTAAAGACACACGTGGAATTTTCATGACCCAGACGGCTGGTTTCTGTACTAATCCTAGACCTTCTAAATATAAAAGAGCGTCCACACTCTGTAATCCTTCGGCAGTCCTCAGCGTAAGCTTTTGTGCCACAGGTCAAAACACGGCACGGCGTGTAAGCGCACGTACTTCTGCCCACCAGACGAGCACTCGAGGCAACCGTAGACGGTCTCTCTGCGCTGGTGGGACATGCTACAGAGCGCACACAGGCCTTTGGGGATGTTATGGTTGAGCAGGTTGACTCGAGTGTGCTTGTCCTCACGCATGTACGATGAGGAAAGGTCGGTCATGCTGGCCGCCTTCTCGTAGTAATCCGCCACGTCATCCATGTACAGGTCAGAGTGCGTGAGCTCCTCGAATGTTCTGTCGTCTTATAGTGGAGGAAAATGACCCAGAACAAAACATACGTTAGATATATACGTGTAGCTCGGACGATATTTGCAGATACGAAAAGGTTCTCTGGTCTGATCAGACAGAAAATTGGCCTTGACACAAAGCACTACATTTGTTAGAAACACAGAAACTGCTCAAAACCTTTCCCATAGTGAAGCACGGTGGTGGTAGCATCATGCTGAGCCTCACCCTTGTACTGTATTAACGGTTGTTTTTCCAATGAGCAGGATCATATCCTCTCTCTTTAGCTTGTAAAGGACACATTACCTGCTCTGAAGGGATTCCCATAAATGATTCCCGAGAAGAACCTTCGCAACCTGCCGACCGAGAACCTGCCGAAGAATCCACCGATCTGCTCGCGCATCTGCTCTCTCTCAAAGCCTCCAACTGACCCCGGTGCTACACAGATATCTGCTCAGACGACGTACAGTCAGGATGCAGGAGATAAATGAGTATAAAATCGCATTTTTAGTGCACATTGTGCCACAGAGAGCATGCAATATACAAAGACTAGTAAGGGAAAGGTAATATAACTTCCTAAAACAAGTATTAACTTACCGAGACGTCCATCCAGACGAACGTAAAGATCAAATATGCTGAAGGCTATGGTGGTGTGGGCAGGAATTACGATGGATTTGTCACGGCCTTTGGGATTATGGATGTCGTCTATCTGAAACTGTAAGATAGAGGGGTGTGTGTATGTGTGTGTGTATTTGTGTGTGTGTGTAGCCTTACATGCTACAATGCATTATGTTTAAACACATGTCTTCCTGACTGTGTGCAAGTTTACCCGCATGGTAGCGCCACGCATGCCAGCGTGAACAGTGAGAGAACATTGTCGCGTGGTGCGAATGCTCTCCATGACGACGCACAGTACGGTGCGCCCACTGTCTTTAGACTGACGGATCAGACAGTGATCCAGGTCAACTTTCCTGGTGAGAGAGAGAGAGAGAGAGCACTTATTGTTTGCGCAAACTACAAAAATACATTTAATAACTTCAAAATACATTTAATACAGGATTGAATTAAAGGTGGGGTCTCCGTTGTTTGAAAGTCAATGTTGACATTTGAAATCACCAAAACAAACACGCCCCTAACCCAAATGGGTGTCATCCCTGTTTTGATAGCTCCGCCCACACATACATACGTAACCCAGGTAACTATTATGGCGGAACTTTCTGCTAATGTCAGACATGCGCACTGAACGCTCTCTCCAAAGCGTATTGACAAGACACGCCCCTTTCTGCACATTGGCTACACGTTTGTTTTGTTTGTCGGCCCGACTCGGTTTTCTGAAGCATTTCTCAAACATCGTGCAGCCCACCTTTAATACAATAATATTTTAGCTGATTATGTATTACTTTTTAATATACTAACTCTACTCTACTACGTAAAATGACCCGATACAACAACCTGGAGTTCAGCTCCCGTAGTAAGGTCGGGACCTCCACCTCATGTTTGGTCACAACCCCAAAGGACGCTTTGACCGCCACAGAGTCCGACCCGCTGATGTTGACGCCCACTTCGTGAATCAGATGGTTGCCCAAGCGTCCGTTCAGAGACACATCTGACTTGTCTTCATAGTTGAGAAGTTGGTAAGAGGACACTCCTAACACGGAGGAACGGCTCGGGTTACCCATCTCATAATAAACGCACGCTTCATATCTCTTTGCATCTTGTATTACGTTGTAATGATGTGCTAATGTAAATAATAATGCAGCTTGTGTAGATTTTGCTCTGTTAATGCATCATTACCACATTTTTGCACATGTTTTTGTTTTGCTATTTTCATGTACGTGTGTTTTTTTTTGTGGTCCCGCTGTTGACTTTTGCACTAATGTATTTTAAGGCATAAATGTGATTTTTAATGACTTTAATTACCGTCAGTACAACATTAACAAACTATGTGAAAACATGTTGCTGTTGTGTTTTTATTTTTGTCGTCATCTTTTTAAATACGCTGTTGAGGGTTGTGGGTTTTTCTCTAATGTTCTTGCATGTTTCTTTTTTTTCCCTGTCAAGTTTTTGTTCTTAGAGTATTTGCATCGATGCTAGCTTTATCCCATGTTTTTCTATTCCCAGAACACTAGAAACACGTCGGATATAAACAGAGCTCCGTTTAAACACGCGCTCGGTTTCTGTCAAAACCCGCAGTTTACCTGCAGTGATCTCCTTTTCTCCCACGAGTATGTCCTTGAGCGAGAACGGTGTCGAGGCATATTTTGTCTTCTTCCAGAAATGCCTTCTTCTCTTCTTAGTCACCAGGCTGAGAGGTTGATATCGGTCGGCTTCGCTGAGGCTCGGGACGGGTATCAGATGCCCGGTGTCCCCGACCTGCTTCACAAAGTTCTTAGTGGCTGCTGCAAACATAGCAAAAACTCATGACCTCGAAACGTCGGATCAAAGCATCAGTAATCAGCGTTATATGTGCAGCATGTTTGCTTCCCAGTGGCTGTTAGTGAGGAGAAAGAGAACGAGAATGCGCATTGGCCACTCAGGCACAAGTGATAAATAATGAACAGAAAGAAATCTGATAAGCCTGTCCTGTCAAATGCATCGTGTTCTTCACTGTCCAGTCTTGTCAGCTTCAGACCGCATCGAAGTCTTTACGTTTGACCTACGGCATTACTGCATTCAATAATTCTTACCACAAAAGACTTTGTTCCGTTTAACATCCAACATCTAACAAAGTCTGAGTGTGAAATCCGAGAACGTCACTTCATAACGACGTAGGAATCCTGTTATCGATTATCGATTATTTCCCTAAAAACTGCACGTCACTGAATGTCTGATCCCTTACTGTATATAACAGTATATTTTTTTGTCAGCATGCAGAAAGCGTCATGTCTAAAGAGAAACCGTAACGATAAAACAGGCCTCTTTTCCTGTGAGACTATCATCTCTAACATCTGCTCTTCTGATTCTGCTTAAGCAAAATGTTAGATATAAGATCTCCAGTCTGTTAAACTGATGAGTACAGACACTAAGGAAATGCGTAATATCCTAAAATCACAAAACGAACCGTACGGTTTAGGGTTCGGGGCCCGAACCGTCACCTTTCTTTCTCCTTCTGTAAGATTTCTACGTGAAAGAATAAACATGGTACTGTATGTGCGGTAATTTATGTTATACGGGACACCACGAGAAAGTAATTATATATCTTGTGAACGTAGATGAACGACTAGGCCGTATACCTACTGCTGAGCGCTGGCCTTTTACAACAACACTCCATTCTTAAAAGGGTAAAGATCTCCTATTTATGGAAGAAGTGGCTCACACATGACCTCATGTGGCTTTCTCTGTAATTTCACTATTGGGTGGAGAAAAAAAAAGTCAAATCTTGTTTGAGGAACATTTTGCAACATGTGAATGTGTTTGAGTGTGTGACTGAAAGAGCGCCCTTACAAAGCGGCATCTGTACGGAAAACAAGCAGAGTTTACACTGCTTCATTGTGGTCTAGGTCTGGAACATCCCTGAGGTCAGAGTGTTAGTTTGGCTGCAATGACGATAACGACGCTAAATAGCTGTGTGTACACTGAGAGGTAGCTAACCCGGAACAAATTACCTAATTTAGTTCGCTCAACAACTGGGCGGAAAAGAGGGAATTGTGGGATGGAAGGTTTGGGCTGTTCATATCCAGGATCCGTTTTAGAAGGCAAGATCATACTGTAGCAAGAGATTGTGGAGATTTTGGAAGTCCAACCAAAATAGCCACGGGTTTCTAACTAATAATGACTTGAAAATAACTTACGGCCATAACGCAACGGTCTGATCTCAGCTGAATGTTTCCTTTAAACGATCCCCTGAGATTAAGGATGACCTGGAGTGAGTTGTGTTTACGATCCTACACATGGATCATCAAAATGTGGTCACTGGGCCATCACCGTCGCTTGCGTAGAAAGGAGCCGCCAAAATAAAACCGATCCTCAGGCGCACCTTTACCGATTTCTTAAACCACACGGCCGGCTAACAAACACGTCTGTAAGCAACAAAACACTTTAAGTTCTGTTATAGAGAAGAACCCACAACATGTTGTACTTCTGTTTGTTATGTCCATGGAACAAGTTAGTTCTCACTCACTGCGATGCGTCTTGCGGCCGGAACTACAGTCGGAGCTCCTGTTATAGAAAATTCATCAACGTTTTATAGAGTAAACGTGACCTCAGCAGTGAGTTAGTAAGAAAACAGCATTAAAAAAAAGCCTCATGCATGAATCTGGATTCCTTCTGAACCCGTCGAGCCTCCGGATATCCTGGACATCACAGCTGCTTTTCTCCTCTTCCACTCGTGTACCCTCTCTCGGTCCGCCCGTGGCCTCCGGAAGCCGTCTGATATATCTACAATCCTTTATCATCTCGCCATCTCACAGCTGTTTATGGCATCTCTGGGCATCAATGTGGTTACTGAAAATGAACAAATGAATGAATTAAATAAATTTTTCCAGAGACAAGATTATAATATACAATTGTTTGAAATCACTTGAAGTCATTTGGAGTAACGTTTATTATACGTTTTGTGCGTTGTTTTTTAAGGGTGCCAATAATTAAGGATGACTGTATTAACAATTTTAAATGAAATTCTACAGTGTGAAAGTTTTACTTTGACACTTTTTTATATGTAAGTTAAAAAAAAAAAACTTTTGTCAGTTATTTGAACTAGTTTGATGAGAAGTGGTGAGAATAGTGGAAGGAGATTAGGCTCTATCTCTCTCTCTCTCTCTATGAGAAGGAAGACGAGAGAGGAGAGAAGGGATGGAGAGAAGGGGAGAGAAAGAGAGAGATGAGGAGAGAGAGCAGAGAGAGAGAGAGAGAAATAAGGGGAGAGCGAAAGAAGAGTAGAGAGAGAGAGAGAGAGTAGCGAGATGAGAGAGAGAGAACAAGAAAGAGACCCAGAGAGAGAGGCAGGAGCTGAGCAAGGAGAGAGACGAGAGAGAAGAAAGGAGCAAGAGAGAGAGAGAAAGAGAGAGAGAGAAAGAGGAAGAGCAAGATAGAGAGAGAGAGAGAGAGAGAGGGAGAGAGAGAGAGAGAGAGGAGAAAGAGAAAGGAGAAAGAGAGGCAGAGAGAAAGGAGAGAGAGAGAGAGAGAGAAAGAGAAGAAAGAAAAGAGAGAGAGAAGTGATGAATGCGCGCAGAAAGGAGAACAGAGATAGAGAGAGAGAGAGAAAGAAAAGATAGCTTTAGAGAGAAAGCTATCGAGAAGATAAGAGAGAGAAGATATAATAGAAGAAGAGAGGAAAGGGAAAAGAGAGAAAGGAAATAGAAAGAAGAGAGAGGAGAGAGAGAAAGGAGAAAATGATAAAAGGAGAGAGAGAGAGGAGAAAAGAAAGACAAAAGAGAGGAGAGAGAGAAGAGAAAGAAAGGAGAGAGGAAGAAAGAGAGAGATAGAGAAGAGCATCTTTTTATCTCGCCCATCCTACCTGCCATAATCTCTTCTCTCTCTCCCTCCCCTCTCTCCGTCTTTCTCTCTCTCACTCTCTCCCTTCTCTTCCCTCTCGTCTCCTCTCTCTTCTTCTCTCCCTCTCTCTCTCTCCTCTTCCACTCACGTACCCTCTCTCAGTCCACCCGTGGCCTCGAGAAGCCGTCTGATATATCCACATCCTTTATCATCTCACCATCTCACAGCTGTTTTTGGCATCTCTGGGCATTAAGGCAAACATGAAACACACCAAAATGAGCATATATTAGTCTATATGTAATATAGAGTCTATCTACTGTATATAATATGGATCAGGTTACTAACAGCATCAGTTATCCGAAACATAAGAATATAAAAGTCTATCGATATTAAAGGTAAAATGCATGAATTTGTAAATATACATCGTTATTTTTAAATGCAAGACCGTAGAGTCCTACAGACCACCAGGTCCTGACAGAATGACAATGTCTAAGAAACTTGGAGGCACGGAGAGGATCTTGGCTGACTTTTCCATGCAGCCATATTTCAGGTTGCTTTGTATTGTTAGGTTTGTTTTTGTAGGCTGTAACTCAGACCACAAGCTTTCAAACGTAGTTTAAGTCCAGAGACTAAAATAGTACAAAATGTTAATTTTTCCCACATTTGTGTTTGGAGTCGTTTTCTTTCGCGAAAGATTCATATACAGCCAGGTACAGGTACAATCTGCTGGCTTTAACAGGACACATACACACTGTTACTCGCAAAATTGCATTTATTTAATCTGCCAAAGTTCTCATTTTTAGCTCAGCAACTTCCAGCGACCTCCCAAAAGCACACCTAAGGTGACTGAAAATAGCCTCTAGGTGTGAATGAGTGTGTGATGTACTGGTGGTGTACTGGTGGTGTACTGGTGATGTACTGGGTGGTGTACTGGTGTACTGGTGATGTACTGGTGTATTGGTGATATACTGGTGTACTGGTAATGTACTGGTGTACTGGTGTATTGGTGAAGTACTGGTGTATTAGTGGTGTACTGGTGGTGTACTGGTGGTGTACTGGTGATGTACTGGGTGGTGTACTTCTGTACTGGTGATGTACTGGTGTATTGGTGATATACTGGTGTACTGGTAATGTACTGGTGTACTGGTGTATTGGTGAAGTACTGGTGTATTAGTGGTGTACTGGTGTACTGGTGGTGTACTGGTGGTGTACCGGTGTACTGATGGTGTACTGGTGGTGTACTGGTGTACTGGTGGTGTACTGGTGGTGTACCGGTGTACTGGTGTACTGGTGATGTACTGGTGATGTACTGGTGTACTGGTGATGTACTGTATTAACAATATTAAATGAAATTCTACAGTATGAACGTTTTAACTTTGACACTTTTTTATATGTAAGTGTTAAAAAAAACTTTTGTCAGTGATTTCAACTAGTTTTCAAATAACTGAAACTATACTTACTTGATGAGAAGTGGTGAGAATAGTGGAAGGGAGGAGGCTCTCTCTCTCTCTCTCCCTCCCTCCCTCCCTCCCTCCCTCTCTATCTCTCTCTCTCTCCCTCACTCTCCTTCATTCACTCTCTCTCCCTCCCTCCCTCTCTCTCTCTCTCTCTCTCTCTCTCTCTCTCTCTCTCTCTCTCTCACACACACACACACACACACACACTCTCACACACACACGTTTCTCTCCACGCGAGTTCATGCACGCGCTCCCGTTCTGGAGGTGCTGAAGAGCTCCCGGAGATCAGCGGGAATCCCGTGAGCCCAGTGAAGCCCGGCAGGAGGATTAAATCCCCCGGTTTGTGTGGAGCGCGTGTAAAAGTTTCCCTCGCGGGTCCCGTCGTGGGACGTGGATGCGAAAAGAATGTCCATGGCTCGCGCATTCAGGACGTGTGTTTGTCTCGCGCTTTTCTCCACGCAGGTGCTGTGGGTGACGTGCAAGAAAGGTGAGTAGAATTAAAGTGAAGGATTTCTATTAATCATATATGTGACGATATATGTGTTATTATTATTATTATTATTATTATTATTATTATTATTATTATTATTATTGTTGTTGTTGTTGTTGTTGTTGTTATTGTTGTTGTTTTTGTTTTTGTTGTTGTTGTTATTATTATTATATAATAGTGAGTATGTAGTAAATTTATTTGTTTGTTTGTTTGTTTGTTTGTTTATAAATAATAATACGCTGTGCCTCATTTCATATCCACTACTTACATGATAAATAAACTGAGGGCGAGGTTTACGCCTCTATGTTCCTTCATATTCAGCTTGTGCACACAGAAACATTTTTGAAATGTTTTGCTTGTTTACACAGTTGATCATCTTTCTGAAACGTCTCAGTATACTGTATGTGTGAGACTTACACACCGTCAGGGCTTCTGGGAACCCAAACGGACTGTAAGCATGAGACATTTCAACAAACACGGCTTAGAAAAACACCTTCCTAAAGTACAGTATTACTGCTTTTTTTTCGGTACTTCAGCACATTTTTCGATGTTTTTGCTGGTTGTTTAGAGAACAGGGAAGTTCTGAGTAAGTCTGTGGTTTCCAGGCTAATATTTGGGTTGGATTCGGTTGGATTTAACTCAGGTGCACACACTTCCCCTCCAGAAGAGATGCGACCATCCGGGACTGTGTTCTCCAGGTCAATGCAAGCGAACATGCCTTAGATTTAGAAAGATGCTTCATCACGAGGAAGTCATAAGGCTCATCAGATAAGTGGTGAACCTGTAACTGAATCTTTTGGGCCTCATGAAGGTGCTGATGACAATAAACCCATCGTTTTTTTTCCTCTGACCTCTCCGAGTTAGAATCGGACCTTCCCGACGGACGATCCTGGGCCGTGGGTTTTTTCTGAAGACAAATGTTTATTCGTAGAAACACTTTTTCTTTATTGCTGAAAGCTTCCAGATTTGTTCCCAGACCATGGTGGTTTGGGTGTCTTCTGAGCTGATGCTTATTTGAGATTGAGGCTCAGGAGAATGAGAGGTTTCTTACAGGCCTGTGTTTACTGATGCCAGGTTTTAAAAGGCTGCCAATTTTGGTTAAGCGCGACACGCCCAATCATCTCGTGATCCGTGTGTGAATCCGAGCTTAAAGGAACATATGTTCAGTTATTCTTGAATACATGCCTAGTTTATTATTAACCCGTATTAACCCCCTGAACTCACAGTACCTTTACACCTTCACACATACTGTATGACTGAGTTTAATCGTGAGTTTAATAACCACAGGTTTGTTTTTCCCCCAAAAATACGACTCCGTACATATTGTGTATCCTGATATAAATATCACCCGCTCGAGACGCAACTATGTGAACAGACACAGAGATAAAAATGGCTCATTGTAGTAGAATAATGAGCTGAAACTCTACTGTTATGGTTTCTCCAGCAGAAGATAATTGAAATGGTGAAGTTTTCTGTTTGTTTCATTGATTTTTGGAAGGAGTCTCTACTGTCAGTTTACACAGGGGGAAGTCGTGGCCTAATGGTTGGAGAGTTTGACTCCTAACAATAAGGTTGTGGGTTCGAGTCTCGGGCCGGCAATACCACGACTGAGGTGTCCTTGAGCAAGGTACCGAACTTCCTGGGCGTCGCAGCATAAATGGCTGCCCACTGCTCCGGGTGTGTGTTCACGGTGTGTGTGTGTGTGTGTGTGTTCACTGCTGTGTGTGTGTGTGTGTGTGTGTGTGTGTGTGTGTGTGTGTGCACTTTGGATGGGTTAAATGCAGAGAACAAATTCTGAGTACAGGTCACCGTACTTAGCCGTATGTCACGTCACTTCACTTCACTTCACTTGATAATATGAAGTGCTGAAATCTGACAGGGGTTTTTTTTTGGGTGGTGTTGGTGGGGGAGTTTTTTTAAAGGAAGTCCTTCAACATGGATAAAATGAACCTGCTGTTATAGGATATAACAGGAAACTTGCTTGATTATTGTCCTGTAACAGCAGGTTCCTACATCATTAGTCTCTTATTTATCTTATTATTCCACTGTTTATTGAGCCTGGTGGTTGTAGTGTTAAATCCATCCATGTGTGAGTTTACTTCACTACTTCTACCTGATTTAAAAAAAACAACTGAAAGGTTTTTTTTTTCTGACAAACACTGATGGAAGGAAACCAAATGATTAGTTAGCTATAAATAAAAGAAAACGAAGCTACACGCTCTGTAGGAACCTGTATGTGTATCACGCATACTTCAGAATCATGAGGCTAATTACGTTAAACGCTGCATGCGGACGGAGGGTGTGTCTTTTCTTTCAGGCAGAAATAAAACCAGAAGTTAAGCTGAACGTATAATAGAGGGCTTTGTGGTTTTCCCCAAAATAACGTACGTCTGTGCTCTCCCACTAAATTGGTACTTTGCAGTTTGTTTTTCCTTTTTTTTTTTTTTTAAATGTCGGAAAGATGCAGTTCTATATAGGTTTCGGTATAAGCCGAGTGCTAGAATAGCGGATATAAGCAACAATATAAGCAGCACTAAAACCTCGTACGGTTTAACCTGTGAAACTAAAACATCAGTCTACAATTCATTAGGTAAAAATAAAAAAAACATCACCGTCGAATAACAATAACCCGCTCTGTCTGCAAGAATTTTACACCAGGAATTTTAGACCCAGGTTTCTGACACACGTGACCACACGATGAAAGTGAAATCCTCTCCTGAGTCTCTGATGACACGAGCGACGCTTATTTTCTCTCTGAAATTATCTGCGGTCTCAATGAGCTCGACTCAGCGCCAGGCCGTGAGTTATATCTGTCTGGCAGTGAGCCAGAAAATCACAGACAATCCTAGATTACACAGTTTAAAAAGAGACATGAAGAGCTCAGAGGCTGTCATCTAGTGTGCGTGTGTGTGTGTGTGTGTGTGTGTGTGTGTGTGTGTGTGTGTGTGTGTGTGTGGGTGGGTGTTACAGAAACCATGAATTATACACATGAGGATGTTTTGTGGTGAGAGTGCTATGACTGCTATCCATATTTTTTTACAGTTTCCTCAGGCTTCAGTGTTTGAGAGCCACCGATTATCCTGAGTTGATACCTGCTATTACTCGGGCCTCCGTTATTTAATTGAAGTCTCTTGTGTATAATTGGTTTTGCACAACAAACCAGTTACAAAAAATATACCACCTAAGCCTAGATCGGCGTGCCGCAGAGAGACGGATCTGTAGGAAACGTATGAAACCAGAGTTGACAGAACTGAGAAAATTTTTTAAAAACGTTCTGACCAGGTCTGGTTCTCCAAAAGGAGGGGCAAGAAAAACAAACATGAAGGACACAGTGTAAAAAAAAAGAGACGTTAGCATTTATGACATTTATTCATTCATTCATTCATTCATTCTCTACCGCTTATCTGAACTTCTCGGGTCACGGGGAGCCTGTGCCTATCTCAGGCGTCATCGGGCATCGAGGCAGGATACACCCTGGACGGAGTGCCAACCCATCACAGGGCACACACACACTCTCGTTCACTCACACACTCACACGATACGGGCAATTTACCAGAGATGCCAATCAACCTACCATGCATGTCTTTGGACCGGGGGAGGAAACCGGAGTACCCGGAGGAAACCCCCGAGGCACGTGGAGAACATGCAAACTCCACACACACAAGGCGGAGGTGGGAATCGAACCCCTGACCCTGGAGGTGTGAGGCGAACGTGCTAACCACTAAGCCACCGTGTCCCCCCCTGCATTTATGACATGCCGAATGGAAAACAATAGATTAGCAATATTTCAGTGGTAAAAAAATACCATGACTTGATGTGTGGTAAAAGGGTGTGTGAAGGCCGGGTGGAGACAGAGCTCTGATTCGGTCTTGGCTTTTGGAAAAGGTGCAGATATTAAAGGTGATCTTTCTATAATATTTAATATGTCCAGCATGGGTGGACAAATCCGTAGCAGTCAGTCAGTAGCAGTAGCTTCAACAACTGAGAAAGACAGAAAAAACTCTCTTCATTATGGCATAGTCATCTTGTGGTTAAACTAGAAGAAGAAACTAAAGACATTTTGTCCAAGGAGCGAACACGAAGTGCTGCACGATCGCACACTCGTTCATTTCCTTTAGTCTTTTTGAATGCTTAACTTAACCAACTAGCTAAACTAGCTCACAATACGTAGTAAACGATAGCTTACGCTAGCTATCACTTTTCGCCTAAACAAATAAAATATAGTCGTGTTGACTGAAGCTTTCATGTTAATAACAAAGACATATTTGTTAGAGCCTAATGTACTGCTTCATTTGATGTAGTGAACGCTCCAACATCTGCCCCTTAAACATCTGCCCCTTAAACATCTGCCCCTTGTTTGCCAGGAAATCATCAATAATCAAATTCATATTCTTATTAGAGGCAGTAGATTGATATTAAGTTAACAAAGTTTAAGTATTTCTTTAAATCACACACACACACACACACACACACACACACACACACACACACACACACACACACACACACACACACACACACACACACATTAGTCAAAAACAAAGCTCCACTGAAAAAAGACAGTTCTTCTCCGTCCTGATCATACACCAGCTCGCCTCCTGTCTCAGACGAGAGCCTCGGTTCTTTCCTCTGATCAGGATGAAACCTTGATGTGGTTCTTCGTACAGCCTCGACTCACAATCCCGCCGATGCTGCCTCGCCAGCTGTAGAACTTAATCATAGGGTGGGGCAGATGTTTCGAGCAGCGTTTTAATGACGGGAGGATGAGGGCCGTAAAGATGAAATGACCTGGATTACTTCTACACAGACAGGTAGACTAAAAAAAATGCTCTGTATGGATTATATTTATATGAAGTGGTGTAGGGCTTGTAAACAGTAAGAACATTAATGCAGGAAAAAAAATCCAACGTGCAATATATGAAAATATATCAAAGCCACCATAGAAGAGGATATTTTATCATGTGTTAAATTATAGAGCACATTTTTGTACCATCATTTCTACGATCCTGAATGTAACCACTAAGTACTAAGTAGAAATGAAGCTGTAAAAATAACCGGTAGTTCAGAATCCCTGACTCAGTCCCTGACTGCCCCCTTGTGGTTAAAGACTGGCACTGCGTTCCGAGGTCCTCATAATAATTAACTATCATTTATAAATAGGAAATTAATTAACAGTTTGATAAAAAAAATATATATATATAAAATAATATAAAATAAATTATTATAGTATAATATGATAATTCTAGGTTTTATTTCAGCTCAAGGTTTTCATTTTTGTTTTATTCGAGAATTACTGCTTGATTTTTTTTTTTTAATAATTATAATTAAATAAAAAACATTTTTATTGGGTTGAATTTGTCTTAATTGAACCTAAGTTGTATTTTTGACATTATATGTGAATAATAATGATTCTAATTGACTTCCAAGATGGATAAAGGGGGAAAAAAGCACATTTTTTCATGCATAATTTGCATTCGTTTCTAAATAAAAGCACATTTAAAGCTATTTAAAGTGCTGTAGCTGAAGTCTGGCTCATGTGATTTGGGGTAATTACCTTTTGAATTTAAGATTTTTAAGTTTTGAGCCAAAAGAGAGATGTTCAAACCTAAGCAGAGTCTTACAGCTGACTTCCGAGCTTATACTAACGCTTATATGATTACATGTTATGGTTCGGGATCTAAATATGGAGCAATAAAGACATCATCTTTAAAGTTCAGAAGGTCCACAAAAACCCTTTGAACAAGTGAAACCCTTTTCATCCTAAATACATCTCATGATGCTCTTCTTCTCTCCCATCAGCTTTACCAGAGAGTCAGACCGGCTGTAAGGATGGAGATGTGACTCACGAACCCAATGCCATTTGGAAACCAGAGCCATGCCGGCTGTGCGTGTGCGACAAAGGCAACATCGTCTGTGAGGACATCCACTGTGAGAAACTCAAAGACTGTGAGCATTTCTATGTCCCGGAGGGAGAGTGCTGTCCCGTGTGTGAGAGATTCGCCAGCGTTCGGGGATCTATCGGTGAGCAGTACTCAGTACTCAGTACTCGACTTTACTTTTACTTTCTGGCGTCAGAAGGAAAGTCCTGTATTCATTTCATTTACATATTTACATCTACGTTTCCAGCATTTAGCAGACACATTTATCCAGAGTAACTTTAGGGTTAAGGGCCTTGCTCAGGGGCCCAGCAGTGGCAACTTGGTGTACCTGGGATTCGAACTTATGACCTTCCGGCTTGTGATTTGGGATATGTGTAGGACATTTACACTCCCGATCAGATTGCTCTGATGGATCACTCTGCAATAATCTATATTCTCAAATGGTGGAATAAAATGGAAGAACATGTTTCTGTCATGGGTTAAGATCAGATTAGACATGAATCAGATCAGGTTTTGGATCAGATTAGATCATTTTACTGTAAAGCAAGATATGATGTATCCCACGAGAGACCAGATAGAGTCTGAAACCCTGTTTGGTTAACATTATTTTAACAAAACAACACATTTAAATAAATGTACGTATTTTTATTAACTTATATCCTATGATTTATATACAGGTTTTTTTTGCATAGGATTGTGGAGCTGTAATGTAAACCCTGAACCCACACCGTAATCTATTCCTATACATTCTTTACCATTATAACAGACCATCAGAACCTGTTCTTATTCCATCATCATCACCTATTCCTTCCTAATCTAATCTTTACACTATTAGAAACTATTTCTGTACCACCAGAACTCATTACAGCACCATTATAACCCTTTAATCTATTCTTATACCATATCTATCAGTATTATGATTTGTGCTATAACCGTTATAATCTATTACTCTACATGTATAACCTGTTACTCTACCATTATGAACATTCTACAGCATTACCAGCTGTACAAATAAGATATATGAACCATTATTATACAATCAATAACACTTTGTTATATTATTATAAAATTTATAAATATAAATATAAATATATACATTTTCATGACTATATTGTTACAGTAACGTCACTGATATATACTATATCATTATAATCATTACCGTAACAGTATATATTACTCGTGTCTGATACTGTACCATTATAACCTGTCGTTACATCATTATAACCTATTATTATACTAATATAATCAGTATTATTCCAAATATAACCAGTTACTGTACCTTTACCATGTCATTATAACGTCTCACTGGAATCTGTCGCTATGCCGTCATACCCTGTTATTATAGCGTTATAATCTGTAGAATAACATTTTACACCGCCGTTAACGACGCCTGTGCGTCTCGTCGTCTCGTACTTTATTATTATTCTGTTATTATTTACAGTAATGAGTGTGTTCATGAACTGATATGAGACATGTTCACTAATCCAATCATAACCCCTGCTTTTTCCTTTCATTTTCAGGGGTGATGGCCCTCAAGGTATAAACACACACACACACACACACACACACACACACACACACACACACACACACACACACACACACACACACACACACACACACACACACACTATAACTCATGAATATATCTAAATAAATATAAATAGTTTCATGTTAGTTAATGAGCTGTACTGAAAATAGAACTCTTGATATTTAAGGGGGAAAAAGGAGAACCAGGAGATATTCCTCATGTAAGTATAAAATAATAATGTCTTTAGGAAGAATATCTGTGGATTTATTATTATTATTATTATTATTATTATTATTGTTGTTGTTGTTGTTGTTATTGTTATTGTTATTATTATTATTCTTTTTATTATTATTATCATTATTATTATTATTATTATTATTGTTTAATTATTATTATTATTATTATTATTATTATTATTATTATTATTATTATTATTATTATTATTATTATTATTATTATTATTCATAAAGTGTCTCTGTGTTGTTTCTGCAGATTGTTGGACTGCCTGGTCGACCAGGACCGATGGTAGGATTTTCCGCTTTACTGCATTAATTTATTGAAACGTATTAATACGTTGCCTAATATTTGCTTATTATGCGTTGTGTTTAACAGGGAGCTCCTGGGCCAGCGGGACGTGCAGGATATCGTGGCTTTAAAGGAAGAAAAGTACGTTTCCAAAAGGTGTAACAGATCTGTTTGACTCTGTTACAGCAATGACAGCTGTTCTCTTTTTAAGGGCGTGGCCGGTCCTCCCGGGTTCGATGGGATACCAGGTGTGCCAGGTATGCCAGGAAAACCTGGTCCTGAAGGACAGACTTCATTACCAGGGGTGAGTGTTTTGTCCTGCATTGGTAAGGAGTTACATACAGCTTTGCAGCTCAAAATTGGTTGTGAACAAATCAGCGAAACAGCTTACGAGCTCAAAGTGTTGTCCTGAAACTGAACATTTCTGTCTGTAGGAACTGCTACAGTATGTGTAAGATTTTGGACTAGCTTTAATGTTCTCCGTAATCTTTGTGTATCTGGGTAGAGAAGTCTGATTGCTGAGTCCGAATCAGCTCCAAAAGATACTTTGGGTTTGTTTGCGGTTTGGTTTTACACTGTACATAATTAAAGTAGGACTTAAGTGATGCCCTGCATTCGCCATCTTTCCTGTGGCCTGGAACCTACGGTGAAAATGGACCTTCTTTCTAGATGGGGCAAGTCGTGGTCTAATGGTTAGAGAGTTTGACTCCTAACCCTAAGGTTGTGGGTTCGAGTCTCGGGCCGGCCACGACTGAGGTGCCCTTGAGCAAGGCACCGAACCCCCCAACTGCTCCCCGGGCGCCGCAGCATAAATGGCTGCCCACTGCTCCGGGTGTGTGTTCAAGGTGTGTGTGCACTTTGGATGGGTCAAATGCAGAGAACGAATTCTGAGTATGGGTCACCGTACTTAGTCGTATGTCACGTCACTTTAGATCCAAAAACCCGAGTTCCGACCAAACCCGAGCGGGTTTGGGTCTAAAAGTTTCACGTGTACCTCGGACACGGGTCGGGTATAATAATAGCGGCATCGTGTCTCGGGTAATTTAAAATGAATGTGTTTTTATCGAACGGACCCGAGAAGACCCGAACTACTGTATCTCATGTGTGTGTGTGTGTGTGTGTGTGTGTGTGCATCGACTCGAGTCCTTTTCCAACCTCTTGTCTGTTTGCCAAGACCGCTTGCGACATCATGTGACTGGCGGTAAGCTAATTTTCGTTGAAACAGACCTGTCAATCAATTTTGAATCCACTCTGTAGAGGTTACACTAAAGTAACATTCGGGTCCAGTCGGGTTAAAAAAAAAAAATTGCCATCGGGTCGGACTCGGGTCTAATTTTTTCGGGTTTGTCTCGGGTCGGGTCTTTCTTAAAAAAATATTTATACAGTACAGACAAAAGTTTGGACACCCCTTCTCATTCAAAGAGTTTTCTTTATTTTCATGACTATGAAAATTGTAGATTCACACTGAAGGCATCAAAACTATGAATGAACACGTGTGGAATTCTATACGTACATAACAAAAAAGTGTGAAACGACTGAAAATATGTCATATTCTAGCTTCTTCAAAGTCGCCACCTTTTGCTTTGATTACTGCTTTGCACACACTCGGCATTCCCTTGATGAGCTTCAAGAGGTCGTCACCTGAAATGGTCTTCCGACAGTCTTTTAGGAGTTCCCAGATGCTTAGCACTTGTTGGCCCTTTTGCCTTCACTCTGCGGTCCAGCTCACCCCAAACCGTCTCGATCGGGTTCAGGTCCGGTGACTGTGGAGACCAGGTCATCTGGTGCAGCACCACATCACTCTCCTTCATGGTCAAATAGCCCTTACACAGCCTGGAGGTGTGTTTGGGGTCACTGTCCTGTTGAAAAGGTGGTGTGTTCAAACTTTTGGAAGGTGTGTCCAAACTTTTGGTCTGTACTGTATATGCACGTCGGGTTCAGGTAAGAATTGATTCGGGGCACTTCGGGTCACTTCTTTCCCCTCCAGTCAGTCACAGTGACACTAGCCGGTTCCCAGATGAAATGAGGGAAACAAATTTTTCAAGTGTGCATAGAAACTCTTTAAAATACTTTATGCAACACGTCTGGTGTGTATTTTGTTTTATTATTCATTGGTTCGAAATCTACAGAACAAATCACGTATCTATAACACTACGGTTTTGTCGAGCGGGTCGTGACTACGGGAATATAATCTGGAAACGTGAAAGCGGCTTAAGACTTAGTGAGAAAATCCATCCACACAAAATCTGGCTGTTCTTCTAGAGGTGTCGCTCGCTCCAAAAAGGTTTCTCTTTTAGAAACCTTTAATTCCTCAGTAGTGCCTTTTAGTGCCATTGTTGAGATCCTATTTATATACACATGAGATCATGAAAAAAAGGCTGTGTTTAAAAGTATTTAGCATTACTTGGAGAAGGAGACAGGATGGGCGTGGATGTGGAGGGAATGTGCGAGAGCATGCACGTTTCCATTCCGGTTTACTTTTTTATATAAACAGGAAACGATGCATGCCTTACTCAAGCCTAGATCTGTGCACACTCACTGTTCTGGAGGTGCCGATGTCCTTATGTCCTTAATACGGTGTTTTAAAAATGTTCCTGCTTCTGAAATCTTGGATTCTTTTTAATGATTGTCATCCCAACGCATTGTTTTGCAGAGTCAGTTTGGATCTCAGATGGCTTCAGGTTTCCATGACGCCAAAATGGGAATGTCGGCAATTGTCTCTGGCTCACCTGTAAGCAGTTTGAATATTAAACATCATAAGATTTGGTGCTTTGTAGACTAATTATAATACTCGACTTATCCTGTTTATTAACTCAATAACTCGATAATTAATCCGAATCAGGGTGAAATCGGACCAAGAGGACACCCAGGACCTGCAGGTCCACCCGTAAGTCATATAACACATACTGTATAAGCAGCTTATGTTAATATTGTTTCGACCACGTAAACATGATCTCTTTGCTTTTTGTGTCCTTCAGGGTCCCATGGGAGCACAAGGCACCCCTGGAGATGCGGGTGATCCGGGACCCATGGTAAGTTTTTATCTGAATGGGAACAACAGTTACTATGTAAAGCTTATGTTCTTAAAAGCAATCTTCAGCTAACTAATTCGATCCGCTCCGTCACGTTAGCGCCGAATGTCAGCAGAAATTGTTATAATAAGGATCTTTTCTTTTATTGTTTTTTTTTTACAGGGTCCTTCTGGCCCAAGGGGTCCAGATGGTCTTTCTGGAAAACCTGGTCAAGATGTACGTGTTTAAATAAACCCAGTCCTGAACTGTACAGAGTTTATGAAGTAAATGATCTAAAGTAATTAAATTATCCATGATCATCCTTTATTTTCTTCTCCTTATGGTGTCAGGGTGAACCGGGAGAACCGGGAAAGAGAGGAGAAGACGGTTTTCCAGGATCAGCTGTAAAGCCACGTCTTTATTTCATATCTTTTTTTTTTTTTTAATTATTTATAACCTGATCCTAACGCAGTGGTATTTTCCTTCATCAAGGGGTCTCGGGGATTCCCAGGCTTACCAGGTCAACCAGGAATGAAGGGACACAAGGTGAGATCGATTGCTAATTTCTGAAATCTTTTAAATACAAAACTATGCTTACTGAATTTTGATCGTTTCAGGGATATGCAGGTTCACACGGAACGAAGGGAGAGCGAGGTGTCGTTGGTTCAAAGGTTAGAGACAACCGTTTTATGGATGCGTTATGGATGCGTTATTAAATACTGTACGTTTTGTGTGTATTACATACTGTGTGTTTTGATTTCAGGGTGCGTCAGGACTTCCTGGTTCGATCGGGCTTGTCGGTCCGCAGGTATAACCGCAATTCGGATCATTTTTTGGGGAAAAATCAAAACAAATCTAATTTTTTTCTGAAGTGAGAACTCATTAATGGAGTGGAACTGAACATTTTTTTAGGGTCCACCAGGATTGACTGGCGAAAGAGGTCGGGGCGGTCCTATCGGTGCTCCGGTGAGATCATTTATGTCATTTCTATAATTATGTCGCTTTGTAGACGCCGACATTCTGTTTTCCTATTTAAGCTTAGACAAAGATTTATCAAGAGTAACTCCTCCTAGGGCTTTCGAGCCACATGAACCAAATTCGGATATGTTGTAGACGCTGGTCTGAAGTTTGTTGCTATGACTTTTCTAAGCGACTTTTGACTTTTCTACTTCCGGTACCGGGTCTCAAAATGGCCTTTTTTCCCATAGACTCCTATTATAAAATTTGTAAGTTTATAACTCGGGAAGCTTTCAAACTAACTACACCAAACTCGACCAGCTCCTTTAGGGTGATACTCTGAATAAAGGTTTAAATCGGTGTACCGACTGGCCTTTCGGTTGTCCCGCAGCCTCGCCCACAAATATGCAAAATCAAAAAACTTTTTACAACATGGACATGTGACATATCAAAACACTCAGAACAATAAGGGGAACTTCCTCACAGGTATTCTGATGACATCACGTGATGTCATCTGAAAAATTAATTAGCACATCATGGACATGTGACATATCAAAACACTCAGCCCAATGTGGGGAACTTCCTCAAGAGTATTCGGATGACATCACATGCTCGTCTCCGCTTATCTCCAAATGTTTCGGCGCCCTAGCTTTCTGTCTACTTGCTTCCAAAAGTAACACTGACCCTTATGTCCACTCGCCTCCAAAAAGCACCGGATTTTGCGAATACTTGCATCGTCAAAGCCAACATCAAAGTTTGTCGCAACGAACTTTACAAATCTAGTTAAATACTGAGCTAATGCCAGTAAAATACTATAAACAATTCAGTACAGCAGAAAATACTGACTGTACTGCAGATTATACTGTACGCCCAATTCATTAGACAGTACAGCTACGTCAACAGTACGTTAACTTTACTGTCAAATTAACTGCCAACAGTTTACCCGACACAGCGAAGGAATTTCGTCTGGCACAGAATTTCTGCGTTTTACTTCTGTGTTCGTTATTTCCGAGTCGTCCTAAACGATTTAAAGCGATTTGATCCAGGCAGGGAAAGTGAAACGAGTTAAAACCTGAGGTAAAGTTAATCAGCATTAGGTGATGTTAGGTAGAAAATTATGCTAGCTAGGATGACAATTTAAACATAAAACGTAAAATTGTTTTTTTTTTTTTTTAAATGTGTTATTCAGGACTGTGACACGTTAATTTTATTTTTCTTGCTCTCCGTGTATATTATTTATTTTGTTTCATTGTGTATTGTGTTTATTGTACAAATTGACGTTTTTGTCATTTTCGTATGTAAACCCGAAATGATTCCTTTAGTAAGCACCAATTTAATCTTTTTTTTAATTTTTTTATATTATTTTTTTTATGGTTTTCCGTCTTTCAGATTTATTTAAAAAAAAAGAGTATACAAAAATTCTTAAATAGATGAATAGGTTCAATCTAATTTCCTGCCTGCGAGTGTATTATTGTACTATTGTGTCATTTTGTTTAAGTTTCACTGTTTTCTTTTGTTTTTCTGCAGGGAAAACGTGGAATGGCAGGAAATCCTGGAACGCCAGGTCCATTGGTATGTCTGTTCTAATAGCTTAAGATCCAATAAAACTATATTAATCCCATAAAAGCAAAACGTTTAAAAGACCTTGAAGCCTTTATCGGTTTGCGGTGATGTTTTGTCACTTTGTATTTCTGACAGGGTCCAATAGGGATCCCAGGAGCTGCAGGATTTCCAGGCAGTCCAGGAATGAAGGTTTGCACTTGACTGTTTTATTTGTAATACTGTGCGAATGGGTATTTCGATCAACTCATTTTAACGTCGGCTATTATTCATGTTCTGCTCGTGGACATGGAAGGACTTTTTTTTAATCGATTTTACAATTAGAAATTTTTTTTTTTTGCATTATAAATGAAATATTATTCCTTCAGGATTCAGGTGGGAATAAACCCTCTGTAGGTTTTCAGTCAATTTTACTCTATTGCATGTCATTTTTGTTTTCTGCCCATTCGCAGGGTGAGGCAGGACCAACAGGCCCTCGAGGCACCAGTGGAGCTCAGGGACCCAGAGGGGACTCAGGGAGACTAGGCTTACCAGGACATCAGGGCAAACAGGTGTGCTACGTGTTAACACTTAACAGCTACACTCCATATTTGGATATCATGATGTATCATGTTATTTATCTAAATGTCTTTATATCCAGGGTCTAGCAGGAACGGATGGTGCTATGGGAGCTAAAGGGCCATCTGTGAGTCCAAGACATTCTTCCTTCTATTTTATAAAGTGTCAATAAAGTCAAATGATATGATAATATAATGTCATTTATTTTGCATCTAGGGTGCACCTGGTGTGCAAGGTTCTGTCGGACTGATCGGTCAACCAGGACCACCTGGACCACAGGGAAAGACAGGACTTGCTGGGCCCAAAGGCCAATTGGTAATGATGTACAGTACTAATTCTTGCCAGTTCACTTGCCACTATAAAGGAATCATTGAAACTGGAACTGGACCTTTTCCAGTAGTAACCAATCTAGTGATGAATACTGTACCATTTTAAAGGACTATGAAAGTAAACAGAGATGGAGCCATTATGAAAGTAATGGAGCCATGAATCGATAAATATTTCTTGCATTGTTGCAGGGGGATTTTTATAAAATTCTTAGTAATTTGGTATAAGACACTACATGTTCGTATTTTCGTGTCGTAGGGTGACGCTGGCATAGCTGGACTCAAAGGAGAGCCTGGAATTAAAGGAGAAGTGGTGAGATAATAACACCAGATAGTTCAAACAATAGTTGATTGATTAAATGAGCTGCTTAAAATCATTACAAATGGGATGGTAGCTGTTTTTGATAAAGCTTGCTTTTGATAAAGCTTGTTTTTGTCACAGGGGCAACTTGGAGCTCAGGGAGAGATGGGTCCGATGGGGGAGGAAGGAAAACGAGGACCCAGAGGAGACCCAGGATCTGTGGGGCCACCCGGACCTCCTGGAGAAACAGTGAGAGAAATGATTCACTTTTTTTTTTTACTCTCCATTCTGGCCACAAGCTTCCTGGATCTTGAAGGCTGCATTTGGGGAAAAAATGGTGATGTACAGTAAATATCACCCTGAAGTTGATTATTTTCCCGTTACAGCACATCCTGAAAAGGTTTCTTGAATCTGACCGATCATATAAAAAAAATCTTTTTTTTATTCTATTTGGAATAAAAATTATGAAAGCGAATTACGGTGAATAGATGAAATAATCCTGTGTTTACCAAAGGAATGGTCTGTGGTTCTACGGTCAAATTGCCCCTTTCTTTAAAAATAGATGGCAAACTGATGGCAGTCTGAAGTATTTGTGTACTTTTGTGCTATTTAAACTTACAATTATCGCATTGAATTGATCCGCTTTCTGTCTTTAGGGAGTTCCAGGTCTTCGTGGCTTTCCGGGTTCAGATGGGTTACCTGGACAAAAGGCAGGCCAAGTTTCGGTTTTATTTTTAAAAAACAAAACAAAAATAACCCCGGAATTATCACACTTTTATTCCTATTTCTGCTTTGTTTGTTAACGGATTGCTGCTACAACATCACCAGGGTGCTATAGGTGAGCGTGGGGCTCCGGGCTCTTCCGGAGTTAAAGGTACTGCCGGTGATCCGGGCCGTCCTGGAGAATCGGGTCTTCCGGGTGCGAGGGTAAATAAAGATCTGTGTGACTTTTATTATGCAAAATTGCAACACCATTTTACTTCATGACCTTTTTATTGCTACCTCTTAAGGGTCTAAGTGGTGTTGCTGGACCTGATGGACCGGAAGGGAAAATTGGACCTCAGGTAACTCATTACATCATGAACATCGTGAACATCGTGACACCTGCAGTCAGTTTGTCTTAGCTTTCGTCTACATTAAATGCATGTGAAATTGTGTGTTCTTTGTATTATGAACTCTTTTAATTGTTCTCAACAGGGAGCACCAGGAGATGACGGTGGTCCTGGACCTGCTGGTTCAAACGGAGGCAGAGGTCCACCAGGATCTATGGGTGTGCCAGGCCCGAAAGGCTTTGGTGTAATCAGACATCACATTTATATAACACGCTAGTAAAAGATAACACCTTTTATCAAGCCACTGGATAATTAAGCTATGTTTTTTTTTCTGGACACCCAGGGCGATGCAGGGAAAGCTGGAGAAGCAGGAACACCAGGAGCACCGGGACAAAGAGTAAGTTTCTCATACACATGGGTAAGGGTTTGAAGGGAAAATACGTTAAAATCGTTCTCATGGAAACTGCTTTCATCTTACAGGGTCGCAATGGAAAAGATGGAGAGGAAGGACCCGCAGGCCCTGCCGGACCGCCTGTTAGTGACATTTCATGCTGTCATGATATATCAGGGTTTGTTTACTTAATACATTCGTACTTTTTTCTAACAGACTGAAATATATGATCTTTCAGGGAACAGCAGGAAAACGAGGCGAACAGGGATCTCCTGGCGTGACGGGCTTTCAGGTGTGTAACTAATTCATAGCAAGTGTTCCTTGTTCTCTTACTAGCTACTTACAGTATATACAAAGCTAGCTACAAATGTTTGGCAATATAATTAATCTAATCTTTTTAGAAAATCCTTTAATCTAGCTATTATTTCATTCATTCGTTCATCTTCTACCGCTTATCTGAACGTCTCGGGTCACGGGGAGCCTGTGCCTATCTCGGGCATCATCGTGCAACGAGGCAGGATACACTCTGGACGGAGTGCCAACCCATCGCAGGGCACACACACACACACACACACACACACACTCATTCACTCACACACTCACACACTACGGACAATGTTCCAGAGATCCCAATCAACCTACCATGCATGTCTTTGGACCGAGGGAGGAAACCGGAGTACCCGGAGGAAACCCCCGAGGCACAGAGAGAACATACAAACTCCAAACACACAAGGCGGAGGCGGGAATCGAACCCCCGACCCTGGAGGTGTGAGGCGAACGTGATAACCACTAAGTCACCGTGCCTCCCCTAGATATAATTTGGCCGTAAATATTCGTTGCTAGCCGGCTAGTTCATCGGCATAGCATTTTTATCTATCTATTTTTTTTTGTTTTGTAGTAGCAGTCTATCTATGGAAATTTTCTCTAGGTTAGCTAGCTAGATTTATTTACAGCTGAATATTTACAGCTAGCTGGATAACTAATAACGCTGTCGGGGGTTGGTGAACCGCTCATTTTTCTTAAGATAGTCAATTCACGATCACTGTATTTCGGGGTAAATGTTTTACAGCTCGTTGGCTAGCTGTTATGGAGTTTAATGGTTTACTAATATAAGTTAATAACTTTAATTAAATTGATCTGGTGTAACATTCACTTCTCAGGGTTTACCCGGACCCGCAGGTCCACCTGGAGAGCCAGGAAAACCAGGTGATGTGGTGAGTGCAGTATTGTTTATTGTTAACATATTTTTCCCTTAAGGCAAAAGTGAAATATTTCCCTATACATTGCACATTTAAACCATCTTTCTTGTCCCTTTAGGGAGTCAATGGTGAAGAAGGTTCCTCTGGTCAGACTGGACCAAGAGTAAGCTCATACTTCATTTAATATTTGTTGCCAGAATTAATACTGTATATTTTTAAAAAGAAGTCATCGTTTTGCCCCTCAGGGTGAGCGTGGAAGTCCAGGAGAAAGAGGAGAGCTAGGACCTAACGGCCTCCCTGGGCCTAAAGGCAGTCTCGGGTCCCCAGGACCTGATGGACCTAAGGTAGTTATGCTAGAATGTTATTAGTTAGCTTTAAAACTATCAAAATGTATACAGATAATGAACCTACAGTCAAATTAATGAAGAAAACAGTTTGGACTTTAAAACATGAAGGATGATATATCACTGTTTTTGTACATTTTTCGCATCCTTAAAGGGAAGCTCAGGACCAGCAGGGAAAGTCGGAGAACCAGGTCCACCTGGACTTCAGGGAATGCCGGGAGAGAGGGGGACGCCAGGGATCGGCGGACCTAAAGGAGACCGTGTAAGTGTAACAGTGTCAGGGTTTAGGATGAAACTGAAAGCAAATAAATAAATCAAACGCTAAAAAATAAATAAATAAAAGTCTTAATAAATTATCTTATAATAAGAGTGAGCCTCTGGACAAAAGCGCAGAGACGAGTGTGTGTTTTTAGCGTGAGAGAGCACGAAGAAGGGCAACACACAAAGAAATGGATGTGATTAAAATGTCGGCTTCCTTTTGTTCAGCTTTTGAATATTTCAAATGTTGGAAACTGAAATACGGAAAAGAAAATTTCCTGGCTTAGTAATTTCAAAAGCTGATGGTGTTTATCTTATTATCTCAGGGAGCGATTGGTGAGATAGGAACCGAGGGAGCTGCTGGCAACGATGGTGCTCGGGTGAGTAATCGTAATAATACTAAAAAAAACATTCTACATACTACATATATATATATATATATATATATATATATATATATATATATATATATATATATATATATATATATATATATATATATAGTCCTATAGCCAATTTTTTAAAAAATTATATATATATTTTTAGGGTCTTCCTGGAACCACTGGACCTACTGGACCAGCCGGAGCTCCTGGAGAAAAGGTAATCTCTGTTTTATTTGTTATACATTTGTTATTTCTAGGTTGCCATCCATGTGACTATACAAATAATGTTACGGATATATTGCTAATTCATATGTTTTCAGGGTGAAACCGGACCCAGAGGACCTTCTGGACCACCGGGTTCTAGGGCAGCTTCTGTGAGTGAGATGTATTTTACAGATCAGGAGATAAACCCTAAGGGATGTAAAGTTATATGGAGATCATACAGTATAATAAGCTTGTTTTGTATTTCAGGGATCTCCAGGTCAGCCTGGTCCTCCTGGATCAGCTGGATTTGCCGGTCCTCCTGTGAGTTTATAAATCTCATTGATTGTCTAAAATTCTTTTTTCTTGTCATTTTTGAATGATTTTATTATGTTTTTTTCTTTTGCCAGGGTGTTGACGGTCAACCTGGTACAAAAGGAGACCCAGGAGAACCAGGTCCAAAGGGTGAGGCAGGGGCTTCTGGTCCTCAGGGAATGGCAGGAAAACCTGGAGCTCAGGTAAGGCATGATTAAAGGATAAACGTCATTAACTTTAGTTATGGTACATTTCTTGATCACATATTGTGGGAACGGTTGGGCATCATTGTTGAGAAGCCTACAATAAATGTCCGTTGAACATTGGTGTTTATTTTTCTGTAGGGAGCTTCTGGTGTAACTGGACTGAAGGGTGCCAGGGGGAGTCAAGGATCTGCTGTAAGTCCCAGCATAAAGGTTTCTGAAGATACTCAGTTCTGTCAAACCTATCCTTTTTAATTAATGAATTTTTTTGTGTTCTCAGGGTTCCAGCGGTTTCCCAGGATCTTCAGGACGTGTAGGACCCCCAGGCCCGGCTGTGAGTGTCTCCACAAAAGAGTTCTTGCTCACTGTACTTAACATATAGTATAGAGTGACAGAGTTTCTAAGGAAAGTAAATCTGAACCTGCTAAACTCCATCGTCCCAGGAGTTGCTGAGAGAAAGAAAATTGTTGTAAATAATTGCATTGTAAACACATATAATTTTTGGTACTACACCTCAACGTATTTTTCAGGGTCAAACCGGAGAGCCTGGTCCTCAAGGACCCTCGGGAAAGAAGGGCGAACCTGGAATACACGGAGAACCAGGAGGCGTAGGACGACAAGGCGAGCGAGGGAATGCTGGACCTGCCGGAAGCCCTGGAGATAAAGGCGATTCTGGAGAAGATGGACCACCGGTAACTAATCTCCACCTCACAATATTAAACGATCTTGACATACGCTATCGAGTTTTTCTGTCCACCAGCTACAGTGAGTGTGATTATGGTCTAGAGCAGGATATTAGGTACTAATTGTTTTAATTCCCTTTTTATTTTATTTTATCAGGGCCCTGATGGACCACCAGGACCTGCAGGATTGTCAGGGCAGAGAGGGCTAGTAGGCCTGCCCGGTATGAGAGGAGAGCGTGGACTGATGGGCCTTCCTGGACCTGCTGTAATTTTCACATTTTTCACATCTTAATTGGTATTAATACCTTAGTGCTAAACTAATCAGCTGTAATTCTTCTCATTCAGGGTCCACCTGGAAAACCTGGCACCAAAGGTCCTCAGGGAGTGAAAGGTGGTATTGGCAATTCTGGATTACCTGGATCTGTTGGAGATAGAGGAGATGCTGGCTCACAGGTTTGGTCTTTTGACTTGTCAGGCTTACGCCAGCCTATAAAATGTCATATTCATGTATCTATATTGTACATTGCCGTCCCAAGGGTCCTGCGGGAGCAGATGGAGGTCCAGGAACTGATGGTACTCGTGGAGTCAAAGTAAGAAACATTCAGTCTAAAATATTTATTTCTGAAGCAGATTCTTATTCTCTACTTTGTTCTTATTCTTATTCTTTTTTTTTAGGGAGATCGAGGAGAACCAGGTGCTGAGGGTCTTGCTGGACCTCAGGGAACCCCAGGGACACCTGGACCAGTCGGGGCTCCTGGAGGTACCGGATTAAGAGGGGCCAAAGTGAGTAATCTCATATAGCTAATGCCTGGAATCCTCAACTTCTGTACATAATAATGTAATAGATTGATTTTAAACATCGTATAATTTTAGGAAAATGTTTTTCTTGATTGCAGGGTGCCAGCGGTCCAGCGGGTCCAGCCGGCCAGCCAGGAGTCAGAGGAAAACAGGTCGCATGTCTAAGTACAGGCTATCAGATACTGTTAGATTCACTAAAGCCCTATTCGGACGGGATTAGTTTTACGTGGGGACGTGGGGGTAAAGTAATTATTACCAGAGCTTCTCGGTGATTTTAGTCTCGTCCGAATGTGCCATCTCGGTAATCATTACGGACAATGTCAGTAAAGATTACAGCGACTTTTACCTTCTGTAAAAAGGTCCGGAAAAATGACTGGAATGACTCCGAATAGATCCGCTGTAAATATGTACGGTAAAATTCCGTCATTTCCTGTTTAAAAGTAGTTTTTGGCGCGTTTTGCAAGCATGGAGGCGCTTGAAACAGGAAGCAACGTCATACGCACATGACGACAAGGAGGTTACTGTGGTGCGTAAAGCCCTCCCACTTCTGCTAGTTTTACTGAGATGTCTTGTCCCGTGCGAATTGGCTAATTAATATTACAGACATCCTGAGGTAAAACTGCATCACTCCACGTCCCCAAGTAAAACTAATCCCGTCCGAATAGGGCTTAAGTCTATAAACCCCTAAAGTCACGATGCATTCGTATTGCAGCGAAGTGGAACACTCTCTTCACTAGCATACAAATAGATGTGATTAGGGATCATCAGAGTATTTTTATATCAAATATGCTCTGCATGAACACAGGGACCTCAAGGACCACAAGGAGACAAAGGAGAGAAAGGGCTCGCTGGTGAGAGGGGACAGAAAGGTCATCGTGGCTTTTCTGGACTTCAGGGTCTCCCGGGAGCAGCGGTGAGTATAAGATCATCATAGAATACTCTGAATCTCATTGTTTAATCTTACTCAAAAGTTCAGTGCTGGTTTTTCCTGGAAGTAATACTCGATTTTTCTGAACGAAGGGAGCGACAGGAGACCCCGGCGAAAGAGGAATCATCGGACCGAGTGGACAAAGAGTGAGTGGTTAAAGTTCTTTTCAGGCTGTTTGCTACGAATGCATTCAGATGACAAACGTGAAATATTTACACCGATGTCTTCTGATGTTCTTTATCATTAGGGACCCCCTGGGCCTGTTGGACCTGCTGGTAAAGAAGGTGAGATGGGTTCTCCTGGAGCCATTGGGTCTCCTGGAACTCGGGGCAGCTCTGGAGATACCGGACCCGAGGTGAGAAGCTGAGTAACTAACTGCACATACGAGTGAAGGAATTGACCATCCCATTAGCTGCAAGATTTTTTTCTTTATTTATTTGCTCTATCAAGGGCCCTCGAGGAGAACCTGGACCTCCAGGCCCGCCTGGTCCTCCTGGACCCCCTACTACTATTGAGGATGACTTTGATAAAAACCCAGATGATGGCGGGTTTGAAACTCCAGCGCCTCCCCTTCCAGAGTACAACAAGGATGAGGCAATGCCTGTTAACGGCTCTGGTGTTGTTCACGTTGACAGCAGTGTCCACGCTTCACTGAAGGCTCTGGGCAGTCAACTGGACAGCATAAAGAACGCGGACGGGAGCCGTCTTCATCCGGCGCGCACCTGCCAGGACATCAAGCAGTGCTATCCCATGAAGAAAAGCGGTGAGGAGCTCACACTCGAAAACATTCCCAAAGATTACTGTTGATCTGAGGTTGGCTAGAACTTCTGTTCATCAGAATCACTTCTGTGGGTCATGATGCTGTTAGAAACATCTAGACTCTGGTTACTGGCTACTTTTTTTTTGGTAATAAACGAAATTTCTTTTATTCCAGTTAACAGTTGGTAAATATAATGCTGCTATAAAAACCTTTGTGCTTGACCGTAAGGGTGAATTCATCCTCACTGTCGTCTCTCATCTCCGAACGTGTTGTAGGTGAGTACTGGGTGGACCCTAATGAGGGAAGTCTGAAGGATGCTATCAAGGTGTACTGTAACATGGAGACGGGGGAGACCTGCGTGTCTGCAAACCCCTCCAGCATCCCACGCAAGAACTGGTGGAGTTCCCGCTCCGGCACGCTGAAACCCGTTTGGTTCGGAGCCACCATGAACAGAGGAACGAAGGTCGGTTAATCTCAGGGCAGGGGAGTCAAACTCAAATACAACTGAATATTTATTGAAACATGAACTGCAACTGATATGTTGTAATGTTCATCCTTTTTCATATGGAAACAAACATTAGTTTTGCTTCAATACAGAATTCGGAACAACCAGAGCTTGATATTACAAACACATACTGTAAGAAATTAATTTCGAATTAAAAGACACATCAGTGGTGTTCATGTCACAAACTTTGACCATACACTTTTTGACAAACTCTCCCTCATTAAAGAGCCGGGCAGATTTTGCCGTCTCTGCCGCCACAATAAAGCTTTACAGCCTTTACAGCAGCTTCACTTTTTATTTAGCTTTCACGAACATAGTCTGACGGGAAACCAGACTTTTTTTCATCTCCTCTTAGTTCTGGAGCTTCTGCTTTACGTCCAGGTCCTTATACTTCTCATAATGTTTCGTGTCATAGTGTCTTCTTATGTTATAGTCTTTATATAGCACCGTTAGCACACAAGACAAACAGGTCTGTCCTTTATATCCGTGAACAGATAATCTGCCTCCCTCCTGTCTTGAAAGCTCCTATTGTCCACCTTTCGTTCGGACATTTTTGTGGAGGGTGGAATTAACTTGCCCGACGTGACTGTAACATGGTTGTTAACGACTGTCAACAGAGGACGAGGGGCACTTGCTGTCCGTGAATACGCGTCAATACAGTGGCGAGGCATTCTGGGATTTGTAGTATTAGCGGAGCGTGCGGCTAGCCAGCTGTAATGCACATCTGATACGATCTCGTGGGCCAAATATAATTACAGAGTTTGACACCCCTGATCTAGAACGATGGCCAATCTATACATTATACTGTATATGTTATCATTCTGATCTACTGCACTAGACTTTATTACTATATAGTAGAGTTCTACTAATTTCTCTTGATATACACTTTTAAACTCTATGCTGTATGTCAGATTAGAGCATGATAGGACAAATGTAAGTGCCCTCCTGTGTTAGTCTGGATCTCTCTCTCTGTGCCTTTTATATCTAATATACTGTACATCACTGCACAGATACACAGGTTTGGGATGCACAAATGTATATAGTTTAACTGTCGTGCACTTCAGTGTTAGTTCTGAGATGTTATCCAGAGCTGAGATGTTGTAGTATGTGTAGTGTCATGTTCTGTATATTGTATTATGCTTAAAATGTCTTATTTTTGTTTTTTTAATTCATGTCTCCTATTAAGTCTTTTCACAGTCTGTCAAGACCGGTGTTCAGACCGGTGTTAATCCAAAAAAAAAAAAAAAGGGATTCTTATTCCGTATCAGAAAGATGCTAGAACCTTTAATGCCTAAATGCGTTAATAATATGACATTTTTTTTTGTCTTTCTTACTTTCCCAGTTTACATACGGAGACAAAGAGGATTCGCCCAACACGGTGGCCGTGCAGATGCGGCTCCTGCGTCTGCTCTCTAAGGAGGCAGTACAGACGATCACTTACCACTGCAAGAACGGCGTCGCTTACAGAGACGACAAGAGCGACAACCTGAAGAAAGCTGCCGTGTTAAAGGCTGCCGACGGGACGGACATCAAAGCGTACGGTCACAACCGGCTCAAGTACACGGTCACCGAGGACGGCTGCTCGGTACGACGCTGACACGGCCACACGTACCGCACAGACATACTGCACGCATCAGCAGTAATGTTCTCTACTTTATTTAGGATATCGTTCAAAATGATTCTCGTAGTCTGCGAGACTTTAAGCGGTCTTGAGAGAGAGAGAGAGAGAGAGAGAGAGAGAGAGAGAGAGAGAGAGAGAGAGAGAGAGAGAGAGAGAGAGAGAGAGAGAGAGAGAGAGAGAGTAGAGCTATAGCATCGTACCTTCTTATGCTGTCTGATCGGAAGGTCATGGGTTCGAACCCCTATATTTTGTGTATTTATATATTTAAAACTTTTTTCATCCCGTTTTGTCATCCAGGCTTCGTCCTCTTCATTCCTTTTTTCCTTCTCCGTTTTCTCTTTCAGAAATCCAGCAGCGAGTGGAGCAAGACGGTGTTTGAGTATCGCACGCAGAAGCCCTCCAAGCTCCCGGTCATGGACATGGCGCCGGTGGATGTGGGCGGACCAGAGCAGGAGTTTGGGATCGACGTCGGGCCGGTGTGCTTCTCGTGAAAAAAAAAATAATCTAAACAAACCAAAACACAGCCAAAGCGACCCTGTGATCCTTCAGATAGCGGCCGATGCTAAACAGCAAGCCGAAATAAATAAATAAATAAATAGGTAAATAAATATTCAACACTCATCGTTAAGACTTCAGCTCTGCGCCGATGCAGTATTTATTTTTCGAGACCGTTCAGAAGTGACGAGCACGATGAGCCACAGCAGCGACTTTTTCTTTTTCCTGCTTTAACGATCTTTTAATGAGGAATTCCTCTAGCAGGGGGTGTACAAATATCCGACAGACTGTGTGGACCTTTTAATTTATAATCCATGTGCCCCAGGGCACCGCTCTGTACGTCATACCAATAAAAAGAATATTATTTTTAACGGAAAAGTATACACACAAGTTTTAAGTCACCTTTACACACTCGCCTCGGTTTTTATTTATTTATTTAATTTTATTTTAATTCCAGTGGGTTGTTATAAGTAGTTTATAGATCTGTTTCCATACGTTGGCATAAATATTTCTCGTTTGTTTTGTTGAACTGAAAAGTGGAACCTATAAATCTGGACGTGTGTGTACACTTTATTATGCGCTACCTCTCGAGAGATGGTGTTTCTGTCACTAAGGGACCAGTTTACTGCAGATTAACACACAGTCATCGGTGACGTCTCATTAAAGAATGACTCTATTCATTTTGGGATGTAATCATTGATATAAATGACTTTCTTTGCCGATATCTTTTGTCCCCCCCAACTTTTTAAGTGAAAGTGACGTGACGTACGGCTAAGTACAGTGACCCAGACTCAGAACTCGTTCTCTGTATTTAACCCATCCGAAGTGCACACACACACAGCAGTGAACACACACACACACACACACACACACAGCAGTGAACACACACACACACACACACACACACACACAGCAGTGAACACACACACACACACACAGCAGTGAACACACACACACACACACACACACAGCAGTGAACACACACACACACACACACACACACACACACACACACACACACAGCAGTGAACACACACACACACACACACACACACACACACACACACAGCAGTGAACACACACACACAGCAGTGAACACACACCACACACACACACACACACCAGCAGTGAACACACACACACACACACACACAGCAGTGAACACCACACACACACACACACACCACACACACACACACACACACACACACACAGCAGTGAACACACACACACACACACACACACACACACACACAGCAGTGAACACACACACACACACACACACACACACACACACACAGCAGTGAACACACACACACACACACACACAGCAGTGAACACACACACACACACACACACACACAGTAGTGAACACACACACAGCAGTGCACACACACACACAGCAGTGCACACACACACAGCAGTGTGCACGCACACACACACACATATTCACACAGCAGTGAACACACACACATATTCACACAGCAGTGAACACACACACAAACACACACACACACATTCACACAGCAGTGAACACACACACACACAGCAGTGAACACACACACACACAGCAGTGAACACACACACAGCCGTGAAAACACACACACACACACACACACACACACACACACATACAGGAGTGAACACACACACAGCAGTGAACACACACACAGCCGTGAACACACACACACACAGCAGTGAACACACACACACACAGCAGTGAACACACACACACAGAGCAGTGAACACACACACACACACAGCAGTGAACACACACACACACACAGCAGTGAACACACACACACACACACAGCAGTGAACACGCACACACACACACAGCAGTGAGCACACACACACACAGCAGTGAACACACACACACACAGCAGTGAACACACACACACACAGCAGTGAACACACACACACACACACAGCAGTGAACACACACACACACAGCCGTGAACACACACACACAGCCGTGAACACACACACACACAGCCGAGAACACACACACAGCCGAGAACACACACACAGCAGTGAACACACATACTGCCGTGAACACACACACACACACACACACACACACAGCAGTGAACACACATACAGCCGTGAACACACACACAGCAGTGAACACACACACACACACACACACAGCAGTGAACACACATACAGCCGTGAACACACACACAGCAGTGAACACACACACATACAGCCGTGAACACACACACAGCAGTGAACACACACACATACAGCCGTGAACACACACACAGCAGTGAACACACACACATACAGCCGTGAACACACACACAGCAGTGAAAACACACACACAGTTGGGGGGGGGATCCAGTGCCTTGCTCAAGGGCACCTCAGTCGTGGCCGGCCCGAGACTCGAACCCACAACCTTAGGGTTAGGAGTCAGACTAGGCCACAACTTCCCGCCTTTTTCACGACTTTTTAAATATCTTCATACAGGGTGTGAAGTTTCTCTTAAAAAACCAAACAAAAAGATTTGAATCACGGCTTTAATGCAGAAGAACACAGACAAAACTTCGACGGAGAAATGTACATTTGTTTTAAAGCTTCAGCAGGAAAACAGTCGTAACATTCAGCGAGTTTACCGAGGACAATATTAGCAAATATTTATAAAGCAAATATTAGATGTTCTACATAAAGGTGGAGTATTTGTGTGTCTGGGGACCGACGGAGAGAGAGTGCAAACATTACTGAGGAAAAATGTGAGCGGAAATACCACCGGGAAAAAAAAACACCAACCCAAAGCATTTCAGCCACATAAATACGACAGACTTGTTTTGCAGCAGGATGTGTGTGTGTGTGTGTGTGTGTGTGTGTGTGTGTGTGTGTGTGTGTGTGTGTGTGTGTGTGTGTGTGTGTGTGTGTGGCTACAGATCTTGAACCTTCTGCAATATAAAAATAGAAAGAATTTGCTACTTGCTGCTGGTCTGTCCAAAATGTCTTCCCTTAATACACACCGTAATTAGAAACACTGAAAGTTCTGTTCAGATGTCAGAAGCAGTGCCGTTTGTCTTCAGCACCGACTGTCCACTTGCTCCAGAGAGAAAACGGCGCCCTCTAGAGTCAGACCCATTTTGAACCCCTCCTGAAAGGAAAGAAGAAATATTGGAAAATCGAGAAAACTGTAGGATTTTGAAGAAAAAATGACAACAACAACAAGAACTAATACATTTAGTGATGCAGTTAAAAACAAAAAACAATAATCATTGTCAGGTTCGCAGTGACGGTTTGGTCTGAAAGAGGTTAATTCTCCACATGCACTTCGAACACGACAGATAAAAACACGCGTCTGTCGATCGCAGACTCGGCTCGTGCCTCGTCGCGTTTTTTTTTAAAATCTGAACTGCATCTAAAAATCATCCATGCAGCATCGATAAGAGGGAACAAAATCACTTCACATGCAAGCGATTAGCTCTTCACACACTTCACTACATGACAAAACGGGGAAAAAAGGAAAATAAACAGTTTACAAACCATCTTTGTCGCTGTACAGACAAAGAGAGAGAGAGAGAAAGAGAGAGAGACACAGTGTGAGAGAGAGAAGCCATTCGTTTATTTGCTTGTCAACATACAGTACATACATTTAAAGGTACAGTTGTATAACCTCGCTGTACTGTAGACGTGTATTATTCATTCATTCATTCATTTTCTACCGCTTATCTGAACGTCTCGGGTCACGGGGAGCCTGTGTCTATCTCAGGCGTCATCGGGCATTGAGGCAGGATACACCCTGGACGGAGTGCCAACCCATCACAGGGCACACACACACTCTCATTCACTCACACACTCACACACTACGGACAATTTTCCAGAGATGCCAATCAACCTACCATGCATGTCTTTGGACCGGGGGAGGAAACCGGAGTACCCGGAGGAAACCCCCGAGGCACGGGGAGAACATGCAAACTCCACACACACAAGGCGGAGGCGGGGATCGAACCCCCGACCCTGATCTACTGACACAAGCTCAAGGGATGTTGACTAAAATATACAGTTAAACACGGATCTCTGCTTTAATCTAATCCCACCTCACACTGCGTGTGTCTGAGTGGTCTGAAAACATCGACTACAAAAATCGCCATGAACCGACAGACACAGATGTCCCGTGTCCCTTTAAAAAAGAAGCCCAGTTACGGTTAGTTTGTAAAGTAAAGTCCACCTGCATCTCGGCCAGTTTGGACTGGACGTCCGGAGGGTAGTCCGCGAGTCCGCAGGTAAAGGGGTCAAAGGGAAAAGCTCCAAAAAGATCTGTACCTGCAGGACAGAAGGGATAAAAACACTAACACTGCACTTTACTGTCTGCTACAATGCTGCTGCTCCTTGGCTTGGATTTGCATAATCATCACGATTGGCTGCTTTGTTTTATGATGCAATAACACTTTCTTTTCATCTGCTTAGTCAAAGCAAACTCGTAGCTTTGCCTGAGATTTTTGTTTGCTTAATCAAAGACTGTTACAAAAAAAGAAAATTAAAAAAGATTAATCATAAAATTCATAGGTTTAAATAAATAGATAGATAGATAGATAGATAGATAGATAGATAGATAGATAGATAGATAGATAGATAGATAGATAGATAAATAAACAAACAAATAAATAAAAAATTAAGGATAAATTCTAGACAACTCACTTTTGCCTACAGGAGGCACGTTACACATCTGTGTCCTCGACAATGAAGATCCGGCTGTAAAGGGTACCATGTCAAATATATCTGTGGAGGTTGTTTTCACCGGGATGCTACCAGCCTGAAGACACACATCCAAAGTTACAACACGATCAGAAACGAGATGACGCGAGGTTCCTGTTCAACCGTACAACTTCAGCTCAAAGTGTTTTATTTATCTCACACACGTGTAGCAACAGACAGATAAAGGCTACGACGTGTTGCTGATTAATCAATCAAAAGAGTGTTAGCATTGTTAGCGGAAAAAAACAAAACACGTGTACACGAGGTCGTGGAACGATGAAGCCGTTGGACGGGAACGAGTGGGCGGGTTTAGCGGGAGGCGGAGTCAGAAGGCCTGCTGACTGTCCGGAATCGGGGGAACTGAGAGGCGTTAGTGTGACAGAGGAAATCTCTAGAGAGGACAGTGAGGAGACGTCATCGTTACAGCAGGACGGAGAGGGAGACAACACGCAGGCCTCGGTCAAGGAGGTAACATTCAACAGCTGAGAGAGAGAGAGAGAGAGAGCGAGAGAGAGAGAGAGAGAGAGAGAGAGAGGGATAAAGAGAGAGAGAGAGAGAAACGGAAATGGAAAGAGAGAGTGATAAAGAGAGAAAGAGAGAGAGAGAAAGAGAGAAAGAAAGAGAGACAGAGATAGAGAGGGATAAAGAGAGAGAAAGAGAGAGAGAGAGAAAGAGAGAGAGACAGAGAGAGAGAGAGTGATAGAGAGAGAGAGAGAAAGAGAGAAAGAGAGAGAGAGAGAGAGAGAGAGAGAGAGAGAGAGAGAAAGAGAGAGAGAGAGAGAAGAAAAAGGTGTAAGAAAACATTAAACAAAGTGAATAAGATACACAGGGGAAGTGAATGTAACACAGATGAATGGTCTCCGTACCGGTGACGACTGTGTGCAGATCAGCTGATCCTCCAGACACTGAAGTTGTTTCTTCAGCTTTGTGTTTTCCATTTCCAAATCCTGAATCTTAAATAAGAACAAACACATCGCTTAAAAAATATCTCTCAATGAACAACAGTTCAATTCTCGTTAACAATGTTGTAAATGTTTTACGCCGACCTAAAGACAGAAGGTTAGGTGGAAGGAAGGAAGGAAGGAAGGAAAGGTGGATGACAACTGAGTTTAAAGAGCAGAATGTCAACTTTTCGACAAAATAAACAAACCCAAGTGTCATTATTTCAGCATTAATGTTGTGTATCATTTCTGCTCTCACCCTCTTTTGTAAGTTTCCTATCTGCTTTCTAGTCTCCACGTCTTTCCCCCCGGACTGCAGGAACATTTTATACGCCAGGTCAAACGCCTGGCCGATAGCGATGGTGATCTCCTCTGCCTACAACCGAATGTCAACAATCAATCAATCAATCAATCAATCAATCAATCAATCAATCAATCAAACAAACAAGACGCCTTGTCTTGTGCCCTCCTTCAGTGGTTCAGTAGTCACACACATGGCAGACGTACACATTTCTCGCTGTAGAACACGTAGCACAGGTGTTTCTTGGTGTCAGGCTCTGTGCAGATATAGGCGAAGATTCGTTTGTCCGTTTTATCGTCAGCGCAGAAGGACATCCTGTGCAGCTGGCAGTTATGCTGGACATCCTACATGCAAGAAACATACAGTATTTTTATGCCAATTCTTTCTTCTGTCTCTGTGTGTGAGCAATAAAATTCACATCAATATACTCAATATAAATATATATATATATAAATGCATTACATACCTTTGTTTTTGGATCCAATATTTTGACCCCGTATATGGAAATCTGTAGCTCGACTTTAGGAATTTTTTCCCCCTCTGACTTTTTGATATGCCTCTGAAACTAAAAAAAACCCCAAAGCATCATGAACGTGTGCTGTATCATTTAATTAGCCAGTAGGGGGCGACATAAATAACCTTAAGCAAATCCTACTGTAATTGTGAAGAAAGTCAAAAGCTTACAAATGATCAGAAATTATTCAAGAAAAGTGCTTGTTTTTGCCATTAAACCTCAGGTCATCAAGCTAATTGTACTTTATTCAGTTTAGCATAGCATAAGTATATATGCAGTAGCTAAAATGCACTAAAATGCACTATTTTTTGAAGCAGTTCACCTTCAGTTTTCTCACAGCCCCCCGAACAACATCTGTGCCTTTTGGCTGGTCGACCTCCGTGAATCCTAAAAACTAGAAATGTCACAAAAAACACCTTTAAATTCATGTAATGCATAATAGAACATTGTGTGTGTGTGTGTGTGTGTGTGTGTGTGTGTGTGTGTGTGTGTGTGTGTGTGTGTGTGTGAGAGAGAGAGAGAGAGAGAGAGAGAAAGAGAGAGAGAGAAATATTTATGTGTTTGCTAGAAAGACGATGTGACAGTGTGAGGAAGAGGAAGGGAATACAGGGGAAATAAAACACCTCAGGGTTTAGACCTCTCTCAGCATTTATAGCTGTTTCTTCTCACACAGAAGCTTCCATATATCAACACACACACACACACACACATACACACACAGTGTACCGATCCACTTCTGCATAAGATCGGGCCTCACATTTCAGCTATATTAACACCAATGCTACGCTAATCCTTCGGGTCCCTGACCTTTCTGTCGCTGCAAATAAAATATATTCATACTAGTGTTTCATAGACTTTCAGCATCATACATTGATCACTTTAACCTTTTTATTAAAAATCTATAAATCTGCTAAAATATCGATCTCTTCAAAGACGAACAGCTAGTCGCTTAGCTAGCTTAGCGAGCTAGCAGCTTGGATCATAGTTCAGTCAGAAAAACTGTATTTATCGACTATTTAACAAAAGAAGACGCTTTAGCAGTCGCTAGTGATCATTTAGTTAGTTAGTAACTCGTGTAATTATGCCAGCAGACTGTCGCTAAATGAAATCAAACGCTAGTTATTTCGCTGGTGAGTTCGCTAGATATTTATCTATGAAAAAAACAAAATGTGTTTCAGGTGGTGCTATTAGTCATGGATCTTTACCAGGGAGATACTTTATGTCATGCTAAGGTCGTGATATGGAGCTTTATGTCATGCTAAGGTCATGATATGGATCTTTATGTCATGCTAAGGTCAGACAATCGTAAGTAGTTAAATTGACTCAGAAATTATTTGGACATTTCACAGCAGCTTCTCACGTCGTTGGCGGCTAAGAAAGAAATAGAAATACATTTTTTTCCCTCTAACACCTTTCACAGACTCGCGCCACCGAGTACAGATCGAATCTCGTCGGTTTATTATAGCACGGTGGTTAGAAAAGTTTCATCAGAGCAAAAGTGATTTTGTAGAACTTCACTCTAGTAATGAAATCTCACAGAGAAGGAAAAGAAGGAATAGGAGCAGAAGTTTTTTTTTTAAAGCTCTATACTCTACCTTAGCGCTGTAAGCTACGTAATTCTTCACCAGAGCCTCGGGGCTGTGCATGGTGGGTTTATCTGTAGGAGAAATATAAAGTCAAAAACGTTGGTAAAACGTCCACGATGAAGCTCAGGATGAAGCTGTGAACCCACTGCACTGAGCATTTCTAATACAGGAAGTGAAACTTTACACAGCACGAGCGGACAAACAAATCCGAACACATGACCCGCGGCACTGAACATGCTAACGTTAGCAGTAAAAAAGCTGCTGTTTTTGGACATTCTCTCGGTGTGAACTCCGACTCGGTGAATTGAACTGCTTACAGTTCTGTAAGGAAATTATAAAACGTAATTGTTGGAACAATGCGATCAAAGCAACTAAATAAAACAGCCTGCTATTTATCTTGCTCCTGTCAGTCAGACCGTAGACACACCCTTAACGGCTCATAACTCCGCCCTCGTCTTTAATCCTTATAGTAAAATTTCTCTCTAAATAACAAAGCTGATAAAAACTCCTGATGTGTAAACGATACAACACAGTGAGCTTTAGGACAATCATTGATGACAAGGTGGGTGTGATGAAGAGGATGAAGATGAAGCGGTGTTCCTGTGACCACCATAAAGTCTCTCTGAAGAATACATTTCACTGAGCGAGAGAGAGAGAGAGAGAGAGAGAGAGAGAGAGAGAGAGAGAGAGAGAGAGAGAGAGAGAGAGAGAGAGACTGAGGGAGAAAGAGAAGAAGGAAAAAGCAGAGTAGAGAGAAGAGAGAGAGAGAGAGAGAGAGAGAGATTGAGGGAGAAAGAGAAGAAGGAAAAAGCAGAGTAGAGAGAAGAGAAAGAGGGAGAGAGAGAGAGAGAGAGAGAGAGAGAGAGAGAGAGAGAGAGAGAGATTGAGGGAGAAAGAGAAGAAGGAAAAAGCAGAGTAGAGAGAAGAGAAAGAGGGAGGGAGAGAGAGAGCGAGAGAGAGATTTAGGGAGAAAGAGAACAAAAAAGCAGAGTAGAGAGAAGAGAGAGAGAGAGAGAGAGAGAGAGAGAGAGAGAGAGAGAGAGAGATTGAGGGAGAAATAGAAGAACGAAAAAGCAGAGTATAATAATATAAATGATGGATATGAGAGAGAGATAGGAGGAAGATAATGAGAGAGTGATATATGATGGAGAAGAGAAGAAGGAAAAGATCAGATTATTAAGAAGGATAAATATGAAATATATAGATATATTATATTGATTATAAAGAGATAAGTAAAAATCATAAGTATAGAGAAGAGAAAGAGGGATATATATATAATGAGAGAATAGATTGAGGGAGAAGATGGGAGCAGAAGTAAAAGCAGATTAGATAGAATAGAGAAATGTATATATCTATATTATATAGAGATATAGATATATAGAGATCTAAGGTTTAGGGTAAAATTAAATATAATACCTTCCCCCTCTCTTCTCTCTCCTCGACCGCTTTCTTTCTCTCTCTCTCTCTCTCTCTCCTGGATATAAACCTGATGGTACAAACCCTTTCAGGAGGTGGTCTGGGACGCGTTCCAGATGAAACTGGACAGGTGTAAATGAATGTGGTTGTTCAAGCCACATACGTCAGCGCTAAACTCCTCCCAAACGGAAGTACGTCACTCGCACGTCACGTCAGACGCGTTTATGTGGCCTGATGTAAACGGGACAGTTTTAATAAATCAGATAGCTATCGGATCAGAGACAACACGTGAAGGGACCAGGTGTAAAAAGGCCCTGTGAGATTTCTACACTGATGAAGGGTATTTTTTTCAGTCTGGCCAGTATGCTTATAAAATAAATACAACACTAAACTTTAACTGGGGTCATTTCCGTGTGCTCGGCCTGGTCATCGGTTCCTTCTTTTAACAGCAGCACTGCAACTCTATAAGCTCAACACAAGCCGACTGCTGCCAGAGCAGTAAAACTGACGGATTAACACCGGCTCCGAGTTATCAGTCAAACCGCCCGCTACCGACGGCAGACGGAGCGGCGCCGACACGTCTCCTACCTTTTTTCCTGTTGAAGCCGATGTTCATCTTGACAGGAGGCAGAAACTCTGCTGTTCTGGACAGAAACCACCTGAGAAACAGAGAAAAACAGAACGTGAGGAACACTGCATCAGGATTAGATCAAAGACGGTTCAACGTCAAAGCCAGAGAACCAGACCACCGTCTTCCCACGCCACGATCTCCAGCTGAGATCAAACACAACTGGGTTCAGTTCCTGCTTACTGAATTTACTAACGCTGCTTCCTGAAAGTTGTACTTCATTACATGTTAATGACACATGCAGGTGATGCTAGCAGGATAGATTTCTCAAAAACACAGCAGGATGAGAAAGGTTCAGCGATGCACGAGCTTATCAGGGCGTTTGAAAAAAGCTAGGAATAGCTAAAGTATGGGGAAAAAAATAATAAAACAAAAAATTGTTTCTATT
>NC_062522.1:31848625-31868625 GCF_022655615.1 Tachysurus fulvidraco
GAGAGAGAGAGAGAGAGAGAGAGAGAGAGAGAGAGAGAGAGAGAGAGTAAAAGAGAGAGAGAGAGAAAGAGAGAGAAAAAGAGAGAGAAATAAAGAGAGAGAATGAGAGAGACAGAAACAGAGAGAGAGAAAGAGAGAGAGAGAGAATGAGAGAGAGAGAGAGAGAGAAAGAAAGAAAAAGAGTAAAAGAGAGAGAGGGAGAGAAAGAGACAGAGAAAGAGAGACAGAGAAAATAGAAAGTGAAAGAATAGAAAAATAGAATTATATATAAAGATAAAAATATAAATATATAACAAATAAGAAGAGACAAGCAAATATAGAGATAGTACAGAGATGAATTAGAGATAAATATATATAATATAAAGATGATAAATAAAAGACCTAGTAGATATAAATAGAGATAAATTATATAATAAGAGAGTAAATTATAAGATTAGATAACAATATAGATACATAAATATATATATAGAATTATAGATATATAATATATATAAATAAGAAACAATAGTAACAATAGATATGATTGAGATAACATTAACATATAAATATTAAAATATAAAATATATATAGATGATATAAACCATAAATATAGATATTATATATAGAGATATATAGATAGACTATAAAATATATTATATACAGAGTGAGAATGAGAGAGAGAGAGAGTTTCTCCTGAAGGTCTGTCTGCCTGTGAAGGTGAAGTCTGATTAAATGCATTAAAGTAGAAACGATCCATTCGGAGATAACGAGAGACGTGTATTTGTCCTTTATATTACAACAGGACATTTCTGCGATTCAAAAACAGACTGTTATGGACAGTAAAAATCCAGAGTCACGTCCAGAGTCACGTCCTGAAGAGCCTCACGTCCAGAGTCACGTCCTGAAGAGCCTCACGTCCAGAGTCACGTCCTGAAGAGCCTCACGTCCAGAGTCACGTCCTGAAGAGCCTCACGTCCAGAGTCACGTCCTGAAGAGCCTCACGTCCAGAGTCACGTCCTGAAGAGCCTCACGTCCAGAGTCACGTCCTGAAGAGCTTCATTCCTTTCGCGAATGAACAGCTTGTTCCATATCCTCGAAAACTTCTTTACAGACCAGACTGAAGTCCAACACTGAATCCACACACCTGACGCATATCATATGGACGCGTCAGCCTCGTCTCTCCTCTACCGTCCTTCATTAAAGCCAAATACCCCGTTACAGGAACTTATTAAGGGTCAGTGTTAGTGTTAGCACTTATTCAAACCCAGGTCGAGACGGCCATTAAATTCTTCCTATATTTACACGGTGTTTGAATAACATTTCCTGACGCTGAGCTGAGTTTCTTCTGAGAGACATGAACAACAACACCGTGGCTTTTTGTCCTCCGTGTCTTCGGTTCAGTCAGTGTGATTGTCTTTGAAAGAAGCTTTGAAGTCCTTTTAACAAAAGAACAGATCAATTTGTGGACGACAAACACACGCTGTACTATATTTATAATAACTCTATATTTAACTCTATATTTAACTTTACTAAATGATAGTGAATGTATCACTACATGCACCTGCATCTGTCCAAACTCACACACATCACTGCACCACACTCTTTTAACACTATTTTCTAATATTTTTTCCTATTACATTTTTTTCCGATTACATTTTTCTCTAATTCAATTTTTTCTGATTATATTTTTTTGATTGTATTTTTTTAAATTGTATTTTTTCTGATTATATATTTTTTATTATATATTTTTTCGATTGTATTTTTTTAAATTGTATTTTCTCTGATTATATATTTTTTTATTATATATTTTTTCGATTGTATTTTTTTAAATTGTATTTTTTCGGATTATATAATTTTTATTATAAATTTTTTTCAATTGTATTTTTTTTTTAATTGTATTTTTTCTGATTATATATATTTTTTTATTATATATTTTTTCGATTGTATTTATTTGATGGTTTTTTCCCGACTACATTTTTTCCGATTAATTTTTCTCCGATTACTTTTTTTTTCTTATTATGTTTTTAAATTTTTCTAATTATTTATTTTTGGTTAAATTCTTTTCCATTTCCATTTTTTCCCTCAATATATTTTTTCTGATTATATTTTTAATATATTTTTTGATATATATATATATATATATATATATATATATATATATATATATATATACATATATAATTATATATTTATATAATAATATATTATTATTATTATTGCTTCTTTATATAATGTCCACTTGCCCTAATTTATATTCCTTTATTCCTTTAATTTATTCTTTTTTCTCTACTATTGGCTATTTTTAAAATTTTTATCAAGGACAGTCATAAAAAAACATTTCATCACATGTCGTACTGTGTATGATTGTGTGTGAGACAAATAAAATTTGAAATTTAATCTACTAAACTCTTCTGAGGGGGGGCACGGTGGCTTAGTGGTTAGCACGTTCGCCTCACACCTCCAGGGTCGGGGGTTCGATTCCCACCTCCGCCTTGTGTGTGTGGAGTTTGCATGTTCTCCCCGTGCCTCGGGGGTTTCCTCCGGGTACTCCGGTTTCCTCCCCCGGTCCAAAGACATGCATGGTAGGTTGATTGGCATCTCTGGAAAATTGTCCGTAGTGTGTGAGTGTGTGAGTGAATGAGAGTGTGTGTGTGTGCCCTGTGATGGGTTGGCACTCCGTCCAGGGTGTATCCTGCCTCGATGCCCGATGACGCCTGAGATAGGCACAGGCTCCCCGTGACACGAGAAGTTCGGGTAAGCGGTAGAAGATGAATGAATGAACACACACACACACACACACACACACTCACACTCACACTCTATTGCTAATTTATGTGTATTGCTAATTTTACCACATCATCTGAAAAACATCAGATATTTTTGTAGAATAAATAAATAGATAGATAGATAGATAGATAGATAGATAGATAGATAGATAGATAGATAGATAGATAGATAGATAAATCAATAATAATAATAATAATAATAATAATAATAATAATAATAATAATAATAATGAGTTAGCCTTTTATACGTTTCAGATTATAGCACCTCCTGCTACTGGACATTCGTTCACATCCAGTATCAGTCACATGGTCCTTGTGCCAGTCGGTTTAATGGACTGCTGATGGTTGCAGTAACACTCGTGTCTAAGTTGTCATGGCATTTCATCGCCCTCTCCAGATGACCGATAGCCTCGATTAACATCACGACACAAAAGGTGAAGCTCTGTATTTCACCAGACTCCACACAATACGACTGGTCATTTATATCCCATAATGGCTCGCTGCATGATGGATGCACAGGGAAGACGGTTCTGAGCTCAGCTGTTTGTCTGCGTCTCTACTGTCATGTTTGTTTGCCGCTCTGTCACTGTTTTCAACAATTACATGACATAAACCTCTCTCTCTCTCTCTCTCTCTCTTTCTCTCTCTCTCTCTCTGCATGCCTGACTGTCTGTTTCGCTCTATTACTACCTCTCTTGTCTTTTCTATCTCTCTCTGTCTCTGTCTCTCTCGGTCTCTCTTTTTCTCTTCTGTACCCCTCTGTTTTCTCCCCCCTCTCCCCCCTGTAGTTAATACTGAGTTAATTACCAGGAGGGAGAAAATTAAACCAACAACTCAGACAGCATAAGAAGGTACGATGATATAGCTCTCTCTCTCTCTCTCTCTCTCTCTCTCTCTACTCTCTCTCTCTCTCTCTCTCTCTCTCTCTCTCGCTCTCTGAGTGTTTGTCAAATAAAATCAAATTAAATCGAATTTTATTTGATATTTTATTTGTAAATATATTTTATTTGTCTGTCTCTCTCTTGTTTCTCTCTCTCTTTCCCTCCCTCTCTCTCTCTCTCTCTCTCTCTCTTTCTCACGCTGTCTCTCACTCTCTCTCTGAGTGTTTGTCTCTCTCTCTCTCTCTCTCTCTCTCTCTCTCTCTCTCTCTCTGTCTCTCTCTCTCTGTCTCTCTCTCTTTCCCTGTCTCTCACTCTCTCTCACTCTGTCTCTCTCTGTCCCTCCCACTCTCTTTCTCTCACTCTCTCTCTCTCTGTATCTCTCTCTCTGTCTCTCTGTCTCTCTCTCTCTCTCTCTCCTAACAATAAAATTAAAGCCATCCGTTCAGAAAGCGTTTTTTTTTCTTTCACCGCCACCGAAAGATAAACTTTCATTTCAACAAATCATTACCATCAGTCGTTCACACAGACTCAGATGACGGCCAACGTAGCCTCGTGTCATCCATTAAGCTCAAACCCACACAAACAGCAGCTACAAATCGAATCTCAGCTCAGGACAACATTAACCTTGAGATGTTTAAGCGAACATGCTCACACTCCTCTGTGCCTCTCCTGCTGTTTCAGCAAATTATTCCTCCGTCCACGCTGCACTCGTCCTCCACGATCCTACCAGCTCTAATGAAATCATTAAGGTCGTGATCCAGGTGTGTTTTTCATTCCCTATTAAGCGACGAAGCAAAGCCCGATGGGTAAACAAGGAACTTTTTAAAATAAGTCACCACAATTACTATCCATGAGATATTATGTGGGGAAAAATCATCTCCTGCCATCAATTTCATTTCATTCTGTAGATCATTTGTTCATTAGTGACATTTCTCTTAACCTTTAAACAACAAACTACATATTGGATCCTTTTATAATGTAGTTCATTCATTCATTCACTCATTCATTCATTCACTCATTTTCTACCGCTTATCCGAACTACCTCGGGTCACGGGGAGCCTGTGCCTATCTCAGGCGTCATCGGGCATCGAGGCAGGATACACCCTGGACGGAGTGCCAACCCATCACAGGGCACACACACACTCTCATTCACTCACACACTCACACACTACGGACAATTTTCCAGAGATTCCAATCAACCTACCATGCATGTCTTTGGACCGGGGGAGGAAACCGGAGTACCCGGAGGAAACCCCCGAGGCACGGGGAGAACATGGAAACTCCACACACACAAGGCGGAGGTGGGAATCGAACCCCCGACCCTAGAGGTGTGAGGCGAACGTGCTAACCACTAAGCCACCGTGCACCCCCCCTGCTTAAGGTTTATGGTAGATACTGTACGGTAGATCGCTGTAAAAACTCCACACCAGCTTTGACAAGGAGCTGGACAAAAAATTAGAAAAAACATTTGTATTTGATCGTTGCAGCCGCATTTTAGCGTGACTCGAGACGCTGAAAAAGATCCGGCTTTGCTAAACATAGACGCACTTCATCATTGTCTATTCCTGCTTCCTGTTTTCGCCCCCCTCTGAGAGGGGAAGTCGAGCACAAGATCGCTGAAATGGGAACCGTGGTGCGAGCGAGCACTGAGTAGACGCCCTTCCTGGGAGGGGGTCTTATTTGATTTGGAAGCTGGCCAGCAAGGCGCTCCCATTCTCACTTAACACATCTCAAGTGCAGGTCCTGCAGGGACAAATAACGCTGTCTCACTTTCATCCCTTGCTGTTCTCAGCTTCAGGAGCAGCACTCTGCAGGTTTTAGGACACATTTTAACAAACTGCTAGTATCTCTTACGTGAGCGAGGAAGCGCTCGGATTTCTGAAGTACGGCAAAATCTGTTTTAGTGGGGATTTCAGGGCTGAGAAAACCTACGAGGTATATTCGGATTGGATTAGTTTCCCATGTGGAGGTGGGTAACGTCATTAGGACAGCAGTACTGCTGAGATTTTAGTCCCATCTGAAACAGCCATATGTTTATTTTATGGAGTCGGGATCACTTCATCTTCAGTATAAAGTCACTCCAGCAAATACTCACTTTCTTCTACTCACGACTACTTTATTAACTTCCTGGCACACATTCAGCCTACTGTATGTCGTACATGTTGTGGTCACGTGACCTACAAACGGTTCGGTCCAACAAGCCGCAAGCCCTAAAAATAAAATAACGCAAGCTGTATTCTGTTGTGACTCTATTTCTGATGATCTACCTCATGGGAATCGACCATAATTAGTACAGATGTCCCTCCAGTCAGCAGCATCACTTAACAGACACGTGTTCAGAAACCTAACTCCAGCTCCCAGTCCTCATCTAACCAACACACACCTCACAACTAGAGGTCTTCTCGGGTCTAACGAAACGTAACCCGACCCGAAGTGACCCGAATCGCTTTTTACCCGAACCCGATGTGCATAATTTTTTTTTTTTAAGAAAGACCGGACCCGAGACGAACCAGAAACAATTAGACCCGAGTCTGACCCGGCCCGTTGGCATTTTATTTTAACCCGACTGGACCCGAATGTTGCGTTACTCTACACTAAAGTAACCGCTACAGAGTGGATTCAAAATTGATTGACAGGTCTGTTTCAACGAGAATTAGCTTAGCATCAGCCACACGTCGCAAGCCACGTGTCGCAAGCGGTCTTGGCAAACAGAGAGGTTGGAAAAGGACTCGAGTCGAGGCACACACACGAGATATAGTCTTCTCGGGTCTGTTCGGTAAAAACACAATCATTTTAAATTACCCGAGACACGATACAGCTATTATTATACCCGACCCGTGTCCGAGGCACACGTGAAACTTTTAGACCCGAACCCGCTCGCGTCTCGTGTCGGACCTCGGGTTTTCGGATCTAAGTGGACCCGTGAAGACCTCTACTCACAACACGACGTCCTTGTGAGTCCGGAGACCTGACATCGATCTTGTGATCCGTCTCTCTCCGTGTAACACACAACCTTTTCCTCTCTCAGAGACGTGCCGCTGGTGCGGACGGCATGCACGTGTATTTATCCTGACGTATGAACGATGAGCATCGCATCATCGCTGGCTTCAAAGGACGAGCTGAGCATTAGGAGCGATATTATTATGGGGCTCAAAACATAAACACGGAGCTACCGCTGGGTTGAAAGGACATATTTAACCTGTAATTACGACTTTCTGGCGTGCGTTCACCTCGTAAATACGATCTTCCGTATCGCATGCAATGTTATATCCCTTAATCCCAGTAACTACGGTATGGGACTGAGTTACTACGACTTTCTAACTAGTCATTAACTCTGGGAGAGAAGTACTAACCAAAATATGACGCATGTCTCAGAAAACTACAGCAACACACAGGTAAGTGTTTTTTTTGTCCTCACGAGCCCTAGTGTCTATTGTGAGTCAGTGACGAGCGACTGTGTAAAATCAATGATTCTTCATTTCAAAGCAGGTCTAAAGACTTGTGAGAAATACAACTGGCCTGATTGCTTAAGAGGAGACTCGGGTCAGGGTGAGTCAGGGCAATCGGCAGTGATTTCACGGGAAGGAGAAAATTAAACCGGGGCATCAGACAGCACAATAAGGCATGATGATCTCTCTCTCTCTCTCTCTCTCTCTCTCTCTCTCTCTCTCTCTCTATCTCTCTCTCTCTCTCTCTCTGTACACTGGATATTCAATGCACAACTGAATGGTTTTGAAAGACCTAATTAAATGTGGCAATGCAGAAGTAAATCTCACTCTCTCTCTGTCTCTCTCTCTGTCTGTCTCTCTCTCACTCTCTCTCTCTGTCTCTCTCTCACTCTCTGTCTGTCTCTCTCTCTCTGTCTGTCTCTCTCTCTCACTCTGTCTGTCTCTCTCTCACACTCTGTCTGTCTCTCTCTCACACTCTATCTCTCTGTCTGTCTCTCTCTGTATGTCTCTCTCTCTCACTCTCTCTGTCTTTCTCTCTCTCTCACTCTCTCTCTGTCTCTAACTATAACACTATATATCTCTATATATAAATCTATACTAGTATGTCGTACATCTCTGTAGTGTCTCTACTCCACTCTCTCTGTCTTTCTCTCTACTAACTATACCTCTCTGTATTAGATCTCTCTCTACATCTGTACTGTCTCACTCAGTCTAGATCTCGCTCTCAGATATATCAGCACTCAGCATGCTATGCTGTAGACTATACAGTCTGTCTCTGTCCCGCTCTAAGATACATGTATGTATATGTATATAAAAGAACTAGGAGAGAAGAGAGAGAGAAAGGGAGGGAGGGGCGTTGGTGGATAGATAAAAAGGCACTATAGGTATGTCTATATATCTAGAGATCTGAGATATGGATTCGATGTATCTATATCGATAACTATCAACTCTCTCTATATATGTATGTATCTCCTCTGTTGTATGTCGAGAGCGAGTCCACTCGCGAGATGGCGTTGAGGTGTGGAGAGATAGAAAGAGAGCAGGCGAGAGAGAGATAAAGAGAGTGGGAGAGAGAGAAAAGGGAGAGAGAGAGAGAAGAGGAGGAGGGAGAGAACGAGAGAGCGAGGGAAGAGAGAGAGATGGGAGACGAGAGGGACGATGGAGAGAGAGAAACGAAAGAGCAGAGAAGAGAGAGAGGGAGAGAGAAAAGAGTAGGGAGGGAGAGAGAGGAGAGAAAGAGGGAGAAAGAGAGAGTGGAGAAAAGAGAGGGCGAGGAGAGATGAGCGCGAGGGAGAGAGAGGAGAGAGCGAGGAGAAGGGAGAGAGAGGCAGAGAGAGAGAGAGCAGAGTAATCAGAGAGAGAGAGTTGCAGGAGGAGAGCTGGGGAGTAGAGGAGCGAGAGAGAGACGGCAGTAGAGGTATGATATATCGAGATATAGAGAGGTGATGTAGAGAGAGAGAGGGGAGAGGTGCAGAGCAGAGGTGGATGCGACTAGACTAGAGACTCAGCGCGCTCGTCTATATCAATCTAGCTATGGATATCACGCACTATGTAGTTGTCTCTCATGACTCTCCCGCAACTATCAACTATCTCGGTTCTATCTCGTCTCTCTACCTTCTCTGGCTCTATCTCTCTCTCTCTAGCTCTCTAACGATCTGGCTCTCTCGATCGATGCCCTCGTCGCCATCTCTGACTGCTCTCGCATCTCTATCTCTCTGACGCGCTATAGATGTACTAAAGAGGATCGTCGCCCTCTCTCTCTCTCTCTCTCTCTCTCTCTCTCTCTCTCTCTCTCTCTGCCATGTCACAAATCACTAAAAGAATTAACACTAATTACTCCACTAATCTAAGCCAGCGTGTGAATTAAGTTGTTTATCATTTCTCGCAGATTTCACTTAACAACCTTTTCATTACGATTCATTAGGCGTGATGTCAAACTTCGCCGTTACACAAGAAGTCATAAAAAGGAGCTTAAAAGTGAAACTTGAACAGAAATTTTGAAGAGATTTGAAGCGAATGACTGGCGATCAGATTAGACTAAAACAAATGTGATTACATATAAACACGATCAGTCCCTGACAGTTTACTAACTGCGAATGATTTACACGCCTACTGAGTAACGAGGAAAAGGAAAGTACAGAAATAATCGTGATGACAAACTTCGGCCTGCGTCTAGACCTGAACTTTGCGGATGAATAAATGTCAGGACTCGTTTATCTGCGGTCTCGGATGAAAGCCTTTCACGTTCATTAGCATATAAAATGTACAGCTTATTTTTTTATTTTTTTGTGAGAGAAAAGTGAGAGAAATCAGTCTGCGGTCTGAGACGTTTCTGATGAGAAGCATGAAATATGATACTCGGACGGTGCCGAGTTTTTATTTGTGATCTGCAGAAAATGTCCGATTCATTTCATGCCTCTTGATCTCATCAGTAAAAGTCAATCTGCAAAATAATTGCTTTTAACAAAAACTTAAACGAATCATGCACATATAAATATATAATGTAATACTCATTTGTGTCACGGCGTGTTGCTGTCGTGTTAGACCGAAAAGAAATCACAACCTCGGGCTATACTGCCGTGACTCGGTCTGGAAAATATAAAGAAAGTCACGTTTAAATGAGTTTTGCCCGTAGTGAAATACATGGAAATACACGATTTAAAGCACCCTACAGATATCACTATACAGTAATCCCTCGCCACTTCACGGTTCAAGTTTCGCGGCCTCGGTGCATCGCTGATTTTTCAAAAATATTAATCGAAAAATAAAAATAAAAACGGTTTCCCAGGATGCCAGACAAAGAGAGAAACTCTCTCAGAGGCTTTGTACCTACCCACGGGCACTCAGACAAGGCACGTGATTGGTTCCCGGTGCGAGATCTGAGCTGATTGGCTGAGCATCATCGCATCCCCTCCCAGCTTCTTCCCTTGTCGTATCTCGCCACGCTCGTTCACGCTGTCAACCGTGTCTCCCGTATCGTGTTTGAAATTAACTTTTCGTTAAGCCCTTACGATGCCTCCTAAGCGCCGTGCCCCTGCGAAAGATTCCTCTAGTGAGCCCAAGAGGAAGAGGAAGATGATGACCATCAGTGAAAAGGTCAAACTTAGGGCCAATCCTACTTCGCTGATTTTCACCTATCGTGAGGGGTTCCGGTCCCCATTAACCGCGATAAACGAGGGATCACTTTAATCTCATTTTGTTACAGGCAACGTCATGAAGTTAGTCAATTCATAAAGGGTGCCAATATTTCTGGAGTTGAACTGCATGTAGTCCCATTGCTGACAGACATAAAGTCTGTTCCTGGTAGTCACAAGCACAAGCACAAGCACATATCGTGGCCTTTCACACCGTGTGACTGTCGGACAAATCGACAAGACAATCAACAGTCGCTAGTATTATTATTATTATTATTATTATTAAGATTATAAAAGAAAAAAAAAACGCAATCGATATTCGTCCACAGAGCCGAAAGTCGACGGAGTATAAAATAGAAACTTACTGAACCGACTGTTTCTAATGAACCGACTTCCAGATATACTAGAAATGACGATCACAAAGATTTCTGTTCATTTCTTTACTTAATTACATCTCTGGAGGCACACGGAGAAAAACTCACAGCTAACGACAGAGAGAAATAAAAATAAGCATGAATAAATCCAGCTTACGATCAGTAGGCGAGTAAATCACAAAGTGAGAAAACACTCACATGTTAATCAGATCAAATACAACATGGATCATGAGCTTGCAAAACCCAGTCTTAAATGGATCAAAGCCAAGTCAAGACCAAGAACTTTCCAAGCCTTTACTCAGGATCCAAGTCTGTATTCGAGTCGTACGGTGCTAGGTGCCAATAATTGTGGAAAATAATTTATTTTTGTTATGCTAAGTCGTGGCCTAATGGTTAGAGAGTTTGACTTCTAACCCTAAGGTTGTGGGTTTGAGTCTCGGGCCGGCAATACCACGACAGGTGCCCTTGAGCAAGGCACCGAACCCCCAACTGCTCCCCGGGAGCCCCAGCATAAATGGCTGCCCACTGCTCCAGGTATGTGTTCATGGTGTGTGTGTGTTCACTGCTCTGTGTGTGTGTGTGTGTGTGTGTGTGTGTGTGTGTGTGTGTGTGTGTGTGTGTGTGTGTGTGTGTGTGTGTGTGTGTGTGTGTGTGCACTTTGGATGTGTTAAGCACAAAGATCGAATTCTGAGTATGGGTCACCGTACTTAGCCGTACGTCACGTCACATCACGTCACGTCATGTCACGTCACGTCAGAGTGAAATTAAACATGAACCAAAGCCTGTTGTTCCTAAGGGTGCCAATAATAACGAAACTGACAGAAAGTCCATTAGATGTGTCTACTAAGGGTGATCCGAACTGAATCATATGTGCATGATTCAACAAGCTTGATGAATTACAGTAATGTGATGTAGGAATTAAACCAAAATGAATGGATGACTACGTATGAGTATGTTTCCGGCCTGAACAGCTCCTTCCACAGCATACAGCATGCTGGTCAAACTCCTTCGCTTACAAAAGCTATTTATCTTCTAGGTTTCTCACACAGTATGAATCCGTGTAGTTCTGTCCGCCGCACAAATAATAATGAGATTTGTACGTGGTAGTAGCTACATTAACAGACTGCGTGTGTTTGAGCGGCAGACAAAAGCTCGTTATCGGGGACAGGGTTGGAGTCGGGGATCCGGTTTCATCAGTATCTGCAGGGAGCATTTCGATTTCGCAATTGATCATGCAGTCAGCGTGCAGATGGGGGCGTCCGGTCAGAGACGCTTCAGACGCCCTCGCGGCGAGAGGCCGGAGGTGTGGGTGAGGTATAAGTTGCTGTTACCATGCAACCAAACAATAAATGTGTATGCAGATTTGTTTTATTTATTCCATTTTATAACCTCACGCAGCATGCAGCATGAGACAATATAAAATCTAAACAGAAAAAGTGTTAGATCCTCAGTATGGAAGATCGTGAAACGGCTTGCTGACACTGGAGACTCCTTCCGCAAATATTCCATGAATAAATGTCGCACACGAAAAGACATCGTCTCATAACAGAGTCCCAAACGCACATAACAGCTATTTTAACATTCCATCCTGTGTACAGCAGAGTCATTGCAGAACATTTGATTTTAGTGTAGTGTCACGGTGAGTTTTACTAAAGTTAGCGAGGCTAAAGTTAACATAAGCGTCGGCTTTAATTGAAACTTGAAATCTGCCACCATCTACAGTAAGTCTTTCCAGAGAACTAATTTGGGATGAAATATTCTACATTAAGGGAGAACGATGGCTTAGTGGTTAGCATGTTTGCCTCACACCTCCAGGGTTGGGGGTTCGATTCCCTCCTCCGCCTTGTGTGTGTGTGGAGTTTGCATGTGCTCCCCGTGCCTCGGGGGTTTCCTCCGGGTACTCCGGTTTCCTCCCCCGGTCCAAAGACATGCATGGTAGGTTGATTGGCATCTCTGGAAAAATTGTCCGTAGTGTGTGAGTGTGTGAGTGAATGAGAGTGTGTGTGTGCCCTGCGATGGGTTGGCACTCCGTCCAGGGTGTATCCTGCCTCGATGCCCGATGACGCCTGAGATAGGCACAGGCTCCCCGGTAGAAAATGAATGAATGAATGAATGAATGAATGAATGAATGAATGAATGAATATTCTACATTAGAACTTTTCAAGTCTGTATGCAAGCTCTGATATGAATAGGATATGATGTGTATCTCAGTGGGTTATTAAGCTCTAGACTAGAAGATTTTCACACCGTGTGCGGCTGCACGTGCGACCCGAAACGAACGGATGCCCAATAAAGCCGAAGCATCGTCTCAATAACAGCGATGAAAAGCGCACGAAGCAATTTAGCCGTTTAAGATAATGAGACTCGATAATGTGATTGTAATTTCACTAACGTCTTGTTACTCTTACAGATTGTTCACGTAACCTGCGAAGTCGTAATGAATCCTATGCAAATGACTCTGTTTTTTTTTTTTATTTATTAGGACGCAAATTAGCCAGCGCAGCGATTCCTCCCGGGCTGCACACAAAGAAACTTTTTTTTTCTGCATGCAAATGATCCATACACAAACCTCATACACCTGATAATACAAAGAAACATCTCATTAGCATTCCTACTCCGCTTTGCGAGCTCGGAGATAAATCCGAATGACAGACGTGAGTGGATTATTATTTTTTTTTTAATTTGCGCAATTATTCGGCGGATTCTTGTTTGCATCTGAGTCACGGCACCGAATAAAAAGACAAAAGCTGCACATTTGTGTCTCGACCACAGCTGGGATCGGACCCTAAAAATCTGGGTCAAAGCTTTAAGCATCTGTACAAAAAAGAAAAAGTGCTGAAAGAAGCGATTCAGTTCACACGAGTTCATTTGAGTTCGACGTCCCGGATTAGGAGGTCTTTAGAAAACCAGAGCACAAAATGTTTTATTGTGTTTTAGTCTTTCATTCTAGAAGTTTAGTTCCGTTCCACACCGACTGCTTCACATAGCTGAGGTTTTGTTGTGAACAGAAACAGGTCGGAGACATGGAGACACTCGTCTTCGCTCCGTTCACCTCTAGAGCTGCTTGTAGATCTTCTACACAGCTCCATGGGAGACGTATTTAGATCCGATTTAACAACTACTTCGATTTCTTAGGCGTTTAAATTGTGTTAAGGTCTGTAGTCATCTCAAATCTGCCTGATTTAGTATTTTTATTTTGCTTATTATTGTTGTTATTATTTTATTAGTCATTTATTTCATTTCTGATGGTAACGGTGGCTTAGTGGGTAGCATGTTCGCCTCACACCTCCAGGGTTGGGGGTTCGATTCCCAACTCCACCTTGTGTGTGTGTGGAGTTTGCATGTTCTCCCCGTGCCTCGGGGGTTTCCTCCGGGTACTCCGGTTTCCTCCCCCGGTCCAAAGACATGCATGGTAGGTTGATTGGCATCTCTGGAAAATTGTCCATAGTGTGTGTGTGAGTGAATGAGAGTGTGTGTGTGTGTGCCCTGCGATGGGTTGGCACTCCGTCCAGGGTGTATCCTGGCTCGATGCCCGATGACGCCCGAGAAGTTCGGATAAGCATTCCTTATGTTTACCTTCTGCTCTATGTTTATGTTCTGTAAAGCTGCTTTGAGACAATGTCTATTGTAAAAAGCGCTATACAAATAAACTTGAATTGAATTGAATTGAAAATGAATGAATGATGGTAACACACAGCACATTGGTCCACGCGTACAGTATTGTTTTTAAATGCCATTTGTGTGTTAAATATTTTCATTTGTTAATCTTTAGTAAGGGATAGGAAGCTGTTCCGTCAAAGAGCACACACACACACACACACACACACACACACACACACACACACACACACACACACACACACACACACACACACCTATTCACACAAATACACACAGTCAATATTTCACTTTGCTTTGTTTGTATGAGGTGGAAGGAAACCAGGAGACCCAGAGGAAACCCCCATGGACACCGGAAGAACATGTGAAACATATGAAGAAGTGATACTGTGCATCTCATTACACTCATACGATATAATCATCGATGTTAAAATGGTGCAACTAAATCGCGAAATCAGCAGTGAGGCACACGTCAGGATCGTGAGCATCTGTTTCCGAGGGTTCTTTATACACCGCACAAGTGCACTTCATCTGCTGGATAAAAAGCTTTTGTGGTCCAATTTGGGATTCAAAACAGATCAGAGCAGTGAATTTGTTTTCCTAATATAGAGGGAAGGGGAAAAAAACAACAACCCAACACAATATTACAGAAGTAAAACCAGCAGCAGTCTAAAATTATTTCTCTTATGAAAAACACGTGAAGATGCATTTTACTGCATTATTTACCGCATCCCTTAACTCAGTTAAACACCACGTGTATAATACGTGAACAAGAACAATAATACACCACAATACAAAAAAAATAATAACCACAAAATCACAATTGTGTGAAGAAAGCGTGAACATTGTAAAATGAAGTGAATTCGTTGTGTTTTATATATAACACTAATTACATACAAAGAAAATGACATGAACTGCACGTGAACGAGATCACACGTGAAAAAAAAAGAAATTATGGGGGAAACCCTCACGTGTAGTACACGTGAAAAGCGTGAGAAGCCACGTGTGGAAAAACGTCTGGACGTGACAAATGCACAAAATGTATTAAAGTTTGAGTTTTTTCTGTACAGTAAACACACGCACACACAGTCACACGCAGTCACACGCAGTCACACGCACACACACACACACACACACACACACACACACACACACACACACACACACACACACACACAAACAGCTCCAAAGTAAAATGACAAAACACAACTCACAGGTAAAGACGCGTTAATCCGTTATTCCTCCGGTCCCCGGTGTCCGTGCGCAAGTGCCCGTTACTCAGCGCGCGCGCGCAACACCGCAGCTTACTCGAGCTGCTAAAAGAAGTTTTCATGCCGTCGAACGGCCAATTAAAATAGCACGCGACCGGCGAACCATTTAAAGGGGCCGCGCACGATTTATACCCCAAGCGGATGGATTCATTTAACGGGTATTTACCGGCTTTTTTCCCTTCCGTTTACTCCAGTCAGCAACAGTATGGCCAGCCATATCAAGCTTTGTTTAGGATTGATGCTGAATCATCAGTACACAGGTTACTAGGTGGTCTGATAAATATGCACTTATTGCTCTTTCAGCTTCCTGCAACCTTTCCATTTTATCTTGGTTATCCAGGTAATCAGGGGCCCAAAGGTGGCAGCTTTGGTGGACCTGGGATCAAACTCACAACCTGCTGACAACCTTAACCACTAGGCTACCATACACCTTAGCATCACATTGTGTCACATGGCAACTCTCTAACTCAGGCTGAAACAGAATTACATAACAGATGTAAACTTACAAAAGTGTTAAAACACCTCGTCACAAGACAAAAGCTGTAAAGTAGAGTAGCATGCACTAAAAGAAGAAAAGGAAAGAAATGTGTGTGGTGTGACTGTGTGCTGCTGTTCTGTTGTGACATCAGGTGTGTTTAGATCCGAGATCTCACTCCATACATGGTCTCATATCATTACATAGGACTGGAGAAATCCACATGCAAATATTTAAACCTGACTTGCTCAGTGCCCAGAGTGCTGCTGCTGCTAATCAGTGAACGAGGGGACAATCAGCAAGTAAACGCCCTGCGTTTGTGTTGTGAGATATCTGTGCATGCCGTTTACCAGCCTACGCAAACCAACATACCTGATTAAATGATTAGTAATCAGTGACATTGTTGCGCAAACAGAATCGTGCAGCAGAATCTGCAGACAGGTTCGTAGACGAAGCTCCGTTTGTTTACTGCAGCACCGACTACTGAATTACACTTGTGTGTTTTTTTTTGTTTGTTTTTTTTGTAATCAGATCAAATATAATTGAGTTTTCTGAAAGTTTTCTTTGGTCCACTTGGGCACCAACATCTGTCTCTCTCTCTCTCTCTCTCTCTCTCTCTCTCTCTCTCTCTCTCTCACACACACACACACACACACACACACACACACACACACACACACACACACACGTGGCATCAGGCAAGACAGGTTTAAATGTAAATGTGGCCTCCTGGGATCCACCCAAAAAAAAATAATACACTTAAAATAACCCAAATACTTGATTGTTTAAATGGAGGGACCCTTACAGGTTCTGAGTAGAACCTTCCCATTCGTCTTCGGTCAGGTCACTGTTGATCCAGAGCCTATCCCAGTAATACCTGATGTGAGATCAGATGCACCCTGGATGACACCATTCACACTTACATTCACACATACACTGCTACTGGAATGTTTTTCAGAGGTGGTGAGACACACAGGGATTTACACACAGAGTAATATGAGCTCAGGATCCAACCGGGAAACCTAGAGTCATGAGAAAGGCACTTTGGTTTCATGAATGGTGCTAAACTCTCATGATACTCATTTAACTTAGTACAAAGAGCGTTTTTTAAGGACTCATTGCACAATTAAGGAGTTTAGATTCTAAAATACCAATAAAGAAACACTTTTTTGTAAGAGGGGGCACGGTGGCTTAGTGGTTAGCACGTTCGCCTCACACCTCCAGGGTTGGGGGTTCGATTCCCGCCTCCGCCTTGTGTGTATGGAGTTTGCATCTTCTCCCCGTGCCTCAGGGGTTTCCTCCGGGTACTCCGGTTTCCTCCCCTGGTCCAAAGACATGCATGGTAGGTTGATTGGCATCTCTGGAAAATTGTCCGTAGTGTGTGTGAATGAGAGTGTGTGTGTGCCCTGTGTTGGGTTGGCACTCCGTCCAGGGTGTATCCTGCCTCGATGCCCGATGACACCTGAGATAGGCACAGGCTCCCCGTGACCCGAGAAGTTCGGATAAGCGGTAGAGAATGAATGAATGAATGAATGAATGAATTTTTGTAAGGTTAAGCCTTTAAGGGTGTTTTCCCAGAGTGCACCGGGTGTTCCTGGGAATAGCTACGGACGCACCATGATCCAGTGCAGGGATAAGCATTTAGTGAAGATGAGTGAAAATTATTTATATATTTTCTTAATGCTACGATAACATTTCTAAACTATTTATCATCAGTCTACTGTGTAGCGGTCTATAGTTTACAGATTCTGACCAACAGGCTTGTGTTTTTGATCTACAAAGAAGAAAATGACAGAAAGGATTCATTTTTATGCATAAACATCTTGTGGGGTGTATTAAACTAGTTTTTTTTAAGCTGCTATTGCTTCTGTAACCCACTCTTCTATTTTATTCACGCCTTGGTTATCATTTGAGCAGGGCTTTGTTGCTTCATTTCAAAGCGCTCACAATTAAAGCTAGTTTGCGATCAGGGAATTGAGAAAAAGAGAAGCAGGAATGAAAGAAAACAATTCTGCGCTTCACTTCACACACATCTGTTAATACGTGAAAGCAGATAAATTCATAGCTGTGTGTGAACATGAAATACCAAACATTAGACACAGTAATAAAGCTCAAAGACACATCACGCTGTTCGACAGACGTTTATACCGCCGTACGGACGCGTCACCAGCACAAAGCAGAAGACTGAGCGAACGCTATGTATATATTTTTTGAAGTCTAGTCTATTTAAATGAGATAACATCCCCACCAGAGCAGCCTTCCATACTGCTGTAATTTATCTAGTCCAATAATCTCATAAACAAGTCCATTAGAGCAGTATGCTAACGAGACTCGCTCTCTCCGTGTATCATTTGCAAATTAATTATTCGCTCTTCCAGACCTCATTGTAGATATTAATCCCTGCAAATGGGGAATGGAGAGCTCATTTAGATGTGATTAATTGTAGAACAAACAGTTTTTGAGTTCATTTTCATGACGATGAGAAGTGGTGGTGGTGGTGGTGGTGGTTGTGTATTTCAGCCCTTCAACAAATGTTGGTCTTTATAAAATCCATGCGCACAATTGTACTTGGGAAGGTATCACGATGCCCCATGCTGCAAACAGGACAATCACACTAGGTTGCCAGATTGTGCTGGTTTAAAACAATCTTCAGCCACCAAGATACATTATAGCAATTTTTTATATTATTTTATAGCAATTGAGTCGATCCTTTTTTTCACACATGTCTAAGGGTCTTTTTACACCTGGTCCCTTCATGTGTTGTCTCTGATCCGTTAGCTGTCTGATTTGTTAAAACTGTACCATTTACATCAGGCCACATAAACGCGTCTCGGCGAAACGGATATCGATCCGATCTTTATACTCACTCACTACCGCTTTATCCGAACTACCTCGGGTCACGGGGAGCCTGTGCCTATCTCAGGCATCATCGGGCATCGAGGCAGGATACACCCTGAACGGAGTGCCAACCCATCACAGGGCACACACACACTCTCATTCACTCACACACTACGGACAATTTTCCAGAGATGCCAATCAACCTACCATGTATGTCTTTGGACTGGGGGAGGAAACCGGAGTACCCGGAGGAAACCCCCGAGGCACGGGGAGAACATGCAAACTCCACACACACAAGGCGGAGGCGGGAATCGAACCCCCAACCCTGGAGGTGTGAGGCGAACGTGCTACCCACTTAGCCACCGTGCCCCCCCGATCTTTCTACTCCCGCCCAAAATGCAAATAAATTTTACCCCGTTTCCGGGGTAATTGAAATGGAACACGTTTTGGTGAATGCAATCAAAAAGAAGACGAAAAACTGGGTACGACGTTTATGCTACAAAAAAACAGCATTTACTGTTTGCTGCGTTTTCGCTGGCGGCAGCAGCGCGTTTTAAGCCCCGACGAGATGCCTGGGTGAAAGATCACCTGAGTGACGTACTTCCGTTTGGGAGGAGTATAGCGTTGACGTATGTGGCTTGAACAACCACATTCATTTACACCTGTCCAGTTTCATCTGAAACGCGTCCCAGACCACCTCCTGAAAGGGTTTGTACCATCGGGTTTATATCCGTCTCCAAAACGTTTCAGAGGACATTTAGAAGTAAAAAGCCTTAATTTTTTAAAAAAGCTTAATATTTTGAGCTAATTTCAGGACTTCTGTCTGCTTTGTGACAAGTTTATAGGACATAAATTTCGCAATCCTTTTCAATCAGCACATTGACCCATAAACCCACCACAAATACAAATCGATCAGGACAGAAACATTCATGAAATAGTAATGCTTTTATGTTTGTATTATCAGTCTTGGATTATGTCCGACACACGAGTCTATAGCTGTCTGTCGTTTATAGAAAGTTAATCGACCACAGGGCTGCGGATTTGATCCACAAAGCTGAAAATGACCAAAAGAAAGAGACTGAATTTCACTGCCTTTGCTCTATTAATGGAGTTAAGCGGTAATGCTAATGATGCCATTGTAACTCGGGCGAGGCTCATTAGATGCTGTCTTTTCTTCCCTGTGATCCTCCGTGGC
>NC_062522.1:31873625-31898625 GCF_022655615.1 Tachysurus fulvidraco
ACCCGGAGGAAACCCCCAAGGCACGGGGAGAACATGCAAACTCCACACACACAAGGCAGAGGCGGGAATCGAACCCCCAACCCTGGAGGTGTGAGGCGAACGTGCTAACCACTAAGCCACCGTGCTCCCCCAGGATTAAATAATAATAATAATAATAATAATAATAATAATAATAATAATAATAATAATAATAATAATAATAATAATAATAAATACCAGGATCATCTCACACAAGAAACGCTGCTGTGTTATAACAAAATTATATTCTTCACACTTCAACCCCAGCTCCTCATCCTCATGGCTTTTGTTTGATTCTAATGAAATTCTTCCATTAGGATGTCTCTGAGTGTGGAGTCAGGAATATGCATCCGCTTTACTGTAATTAATAAGACGGTGAATATTCATGCTGTGGAGATAATGAGGCAAAATGGGAATTGCATCTCCGAATTCGCCTTCACATGAATCAGACAGATCCTGCAGCATGCGAAAAATATGCAGAAAGACAACTTGCGTAAGCTCAAGCCTCAAAACATAAGAGCAAAACCCCAAACTGACTGAGTTTAGATCCTACTACACCGGCACCGCATGTTATGTTGCTAGCTATTATTATTTTGTCTCAACTAGCAACCTAGATGGATATATTCCTAGCTATTAGAACATAAACCTAGCTATAACAATTATATTGTGTAAACTAAGAGCCAGTCACTAACAAGCTCGCTAACATCAAGCTAACTATTATACTGTTTTAGCTAGTAGACAAGATTGCTAACAAATTAGTTAACATTAAGCTATTGGCTAAAACAGAGGCTAGGTTTGCTAGCATTTAAGCTAATATGCTATACAATCTGTAAGCCAGTAGCCATTGTCATTAACAAATTTAACAAAACAGGGCTAACTGTTATATTGCATTAAACAATAACAAGGAGCGCTAACAAGCTAGATATCTTTAGACAAACCGTTATATTGTGTAAACTAGTGACCATGAATATTAGGCTGAGTATTATATTGTATGAGCCTTGAAACCAAGAGGCTAACATTATTCTAAAGAGTTATATTCTGTAAAAAAAGTGGTCAGGACCACTAAGAAGCTAACAAATGTTATGCTTATAGTGTTAAAACTAGCAGCTAAGAGTCTCTAACAAGTTAGTTGGCATCAGAAGCAAACTAAGGAACATTAAGGTAACTGTAAAATTGTATAAACATGTAGCCTAACGTTGAGATTAATATATATTGCCTAAGCTAGTTGCCATGATTGTGCAGAGGCTAGCTAACATTAGGCTATGCAGTTTATTTTTTAAACTAGCAGCCAAAAGTCAAGCAAGCTAGCTAAGATTCAGCTATATATATAGTGTTAAGCATTGACAGTGAACGATAGCAAACTAGCTAAGTTTAGCCTATATAGTAGTATGTAAGCTGGTTGCCAGAGTTGCTAACATGCTGGGAAACATTGTGTTGAATATTATAATGTGTAAAACCAGTAATCAGGGTCATTAACAAGCTAGCTAACATTAGGTTAAATATAAAGTATATTGTGTGATGGAGAGGCAATGGCTGCTAGCAAGCTAGCTAAGAAGATCCTGTGTTATACTGTGTGACCTGGTATCCACGGATAAAGATATATCCTGAATATAATCAGTAACTGTAACAATTAAGTCGCAGTTATTCACAGGAAGCCGCTACAATTCTGTAACCGATGCCGAAAGGTTAACGCTGCTGACTGAAACGCCTCTGAAGCGGGAAGGACTCGGATCACGCTGGCTTTCTACAACGTGATAAAACTTTCGGATGCAAACGGAAATTAAACTCGGTTCCTGCAGTTATTCGAGACCGTGTACTGTGTGCTGTGTTTAATAGACTTCGCATATTGTTGCTTTAAGCCTGATGGAGGAGGTAAAAGTTGATTAGCTCGTTTTGTAATGCACAGCAATTTACCAGGGGCGATTTTTATGAGCACCATGTCATATTGTTATTCATCTAGAAACAACAACAAAAACAAACAAAAAAAACAACAACACAAATTTAATCTTGTGGAACGTCCATGAAAAAAAGTGAGAACAGGAACAAACATGTTATAGAGGCAAAAATCAGTCATTTACTCACCAGTCTATATATATATGTATATATATATATGTATATATATATATATCTATATATATATATATGTTAATGTATATATCTATATATATATCTATATATATATGTCTATATATATATATATATATATGTATATATATATATTTTATAATATGTCTATATAAGTATATATATATGTATGATATATATTTATATATATTGTTATATATAATTATTTATCTATATATATATTATATATATATATGTATATATATATATAATGTTTGTATATATTTATATCTATATAATATATATAGTATTATCTATATATATCTATATATCTGTATCTTCTCCTGTGGTCTCTCTTTCTCTCTCTCTCTCTCTCTCTCTCTCTGTCTCTCTCTTTTTCTCTCTCTTTTTCTCTCTCTGTCTCTCTCTCTCTGTGTCTCTCTTTCACTCTCTCTCTCTCTCTCTCGCTCTCTCTGTCTCTCTCTCTGTGTCTCTCGCTCTCTATCTCTCTCTGTCTCTGTCTCTCTCTCTCTCTCTCTCTCTCTCTCTCTCTCTCTCTCTCTCTCTCTCTCTCTCTCTGTCTCTCTCTCTGTCTCTCTCTCTGTCTCTCTCTCTCTCTCTCTCTCTCTCTCTCTCTCTCTCTCTCTCTGTCTCTCTCACAGTCTCTCACGCTTTACCTGTTGCAGAAAACTTTTTTTAGTGAACACGTTAATTCTCTTAATAGTTTTTTCCCCAGTAAACGCAGGATGTGTCGTAGATGGTATGATGTGTGCAGGACATTCTGATCATGGCGTGTGCAACTACGTATAAACGTGTTACCGGAATGATCTGTAAGCATTTGTAGATAGATACTGACCTAAATTAAAACATTCAATAAGATGCGATTAACTGCATGTTTCACGGATTTACGTAACGGAGTGGGAGGAAACCTGGAACACTGCATGCAAATAAAGATCATGAATTATTCATTATGCAAATTGGGCAAAACCAAAATACTCATGACTGATCGATTAGCTACGCATGCCTCGTGTAAAGTTAGCTGCCTTGCTAACAACCCTGTCCTGTAGTTTAGCCAAAATAATACTCTGCCTAACTATTCCCGACTGCTAATGTACACAGCACATAGTGTACTTGTTTATACTTTTCTCTAGTAACTCAAGTGAAGAATCTGAAGCTGTACTTCAGCTTTTGAACGGTGGATTTATTTCTAAAAGTCATTTCAATACTTAAACACATGAAGTGTCCTTCACATGGAGTTGGAGCGTCTCTCCTGACTTGCTTATATGGCATTATGCATGCAGCCTGGACGCATCTGCACGTCTCTGCACGTCTCCAGGGCCTCTATTGTGCCGGCCTGCTGGCTGCGGACGCACCGCTTTTCATGAAACAGAGCTTTTCATCAGTCATCACCAGCTGTCATACAGATAAGACACAGAACTCATTCGAATTCACCTGCACGTTACACACACCATCAGTCAGTCTCATCTTCAGCGCTGTACTCCATAACCTTAAAATGATCCATCTTTATGCTGCACCTATTATCGTTTGTCTTTTTTATGCCTCTTCTAGGTGACGCAGGCAGCCGATTGCTCAGTCTGAGGCACTGTGATGTTAGATTGGACATGCTTTATTAATTTGAAAGGCCAGAGACTGGCGCCCGACTGATGCACATCAGAGAAACTGGTGAAACTTTCTACCACCACGGGTGGCCAGATTAAAGCAAGACACATACGAAATCCATTCATTCATTTGTTCATTCCTTCATTTTCTACCGCTTATCTGAACTTCTCGGGTCACGGGGAGCCTGTGCCTATCTCAGGCGTCATCGGGCATCGAGGCAGGATACACCCTGGACGGAGTGCCAACCCATCACAGGGCACACACACACTCTCATTCACTCACACACTCACACACTACAGACAATTTTCCAGAGATGCCAATCAACCTACCATGCATGTCTTTGGATCAGGGGAGGAAACCGGAGTACCCGGAGGAAACCCCCGAGGCACGGGGAGAACATGCAAACTCCACACACACAAGGCGGAGGTGGGAATCGAACCCACAACCCTGGAGGTGTGAGGCGAACGTACTAACCACTAAGCCACCGTGCCCCCTTACGCGTACGATATGAATATCAATAATCAGGCCGGTGGCCAGTGATGCTTCCTGCATAGCAGTCTAAATCTGATAATATAAAAAAAAATCTAACCTTAACTCGTCTTTGTTTATTCGGCGATTTACTTTTTAAAAAGCAGAAGTCTCTGCAATGTGAATGAGCAGAAAGCAGAACGTTGCTGATTATTACAAGCTCTACCCCCCTCCCACTCTAATCATGGACACACTCATCTCTCTCTCTCTCTCTCTCTCTCTCTCTCTGACCTGAATTTCTATTCTTGTTCTCTTAGACTGCAAGCAATAAATGTGAAAAGACAAGAGTCCAAGAGAATCCATCATTTTGCCACCAAAAAGAAAAAGGAGGTGAAAAACTACGAGTAGCTTATTAAGTAAATTGGCCCCTTGGTGTGAAATCAGTGTGCATGGTATCTAGCGTCACTGGGATGAGCTCCTGATCCATCATAACCTTGACTTGGATAAATATAGGAACTGGATACAAACGAAAAAACAACAATAGCTTAGATTTGTACATTGTATAAAAATGTACTTGGGTGTAATAACAGCACCGAAGGCTGCCCTTTAACACACGTTTATGTCTCTCCACGTTCACCTTAAAGAGCCACATCGAAGACCCGAGTCGACTCACTTGCCAACGACACTTCACCAGGTCGTAGATTCGACCCTTGACCTGCTCGATTCTCATCATTCCTTTCCTCTTTAAAATCAGATCCTTTCAATAAAACCTGATTTCCATTCAAACCCGCATTCTGACTTTTTTTTTTTAACTGTGTAAATAGAGACATAACAAACTCCCACATCACTGTATGGCTCGGTGCACTTAATTATAGAGAAACCTATAAATGACTAAAGGAAGTTTTATGTAGAAAAATTTCCATTGCAGTCAGTGTTACGCAAAAGCCTGCTATGAGTCAAAAGAGGAAACGAGTAAGCAAGCATGAGAGCCGAAACTTTGCGAAATGGAAACATTATGAATCCAATTATTGAATAAATGATATTGGATAAATGAAGGAGAAGATTAAGTCAAATGGACAGACTTTAGGACTCATTATAGGACAATTAACGGCTGGAATCGAGCTTTAATTCACAGTAAAAGGATTAATCATTCGACAGTTTAACGTATAAGACGCTTTACCGTAATAATTAAACGCCGGATCGAGTGGCGTGTTAGAAGAACAGAGATTCAACACAAATGTTTACTTGAAATCGAGACGTATATAATGAACATAAAGAGCAGAAGATTAAAACGTGTTCATTAGATACAGAATTAACAAAGTCAATACAGACAAAATAAAAAGTCACATCATATTGTTAATTGTCTGTTAGGAGCTACAGTGCACGTGAGTGCAAAAGTTTGTGCCCCCGTTGGTGCCTGAATAGAAAAAAGGTATTACAAATACACTGGTTTCATTTTGCTACGAGAATTAAGCACAAATAATACAGGATCTGGATCAAAGTAAGCCATTCTGTTTATTAATCAGATCAACGGTTATGTCCCTGTCATTACACTCTAGTTAAAACATGCCTCGTTTAGGTGGCTAATGACCCAAATTTGTAGAAATATGCAAAACATTGCCAAGAGTCAATGGACAGATTTCTTAAGACACACTCATTTTCTACCGCTTATCCGAACTTCTCAGGTCACGGGGAGCCTGTGCCTATCTCAGGCGTCATCGGGCATCGAGGCAGGATACACCCTGGACGGAGTGCCAACCCAAAGGGCACACACACACACTCTCATTCACTCACACACTACGGACAATTTTTCCAGAGATGCCAATCAACCTACCATGCATGTCTTTGGACCGGGGGAGGAAACCGGAGTACCCGGAGGAAACCCCCGAGGCACGGGGAGATCATGCAAACTCCACACACACAAGGCGGAATCGAACCCGACCCTGGAGGTGTGAGGCGAACGTGCTAACCACTAAGCCACCGTGCCCCCATTTCTTAAGACTTAAAGCATAATATGTTGATCTTCTGTAGAGCTGCAGATCATCTCTCATTAACACCAATCAACCAGACAAGTGACACTCAGGATAACACGTGTGACACATCGACACAAGTCTAACGTCTTGTTAAATTCGCGATTTTATTTTCAGAAACAGGAGACAGGTGAGAGCTTCAGATTCTCTGTGCTGATGTTCACACTTGGATTAACTTCAGATCTTCTTTTTCCTCCAACCGATAAATGACTTAAAGGACTGGGTGAAAGAAAGCACTTTAAATAAAGGTTTTCACTGTCAGCATGTGTCCGCAATACATGAACGAGCTTTAACACAAAGTTAGTGAGACGCTGATGAACAGAAATGAACTTGGGCTCCATCATAAAAACCCAGAAGAGTAAGTACCAATGAGATCTGTTCTATATTCTGTTTATTACTGAGACTGAGAAACAGGAGGATGGGAACATTCACAGTGACGCAGTGATACCAAAGCAGTGATACCGAGCCCGAGTTCCTTAATTTTTTCCTTCAAGAAAACACGTCACAGCACCGAGATTTGACAAACACCGTCGCTCGGGAGACACGTATACGGCAAAATAAGTCCCATTATGTAAAAAATATGAGGAAATACAAAAAAAAAAAAACAAGAGTCTATTACAATATCGGATTTTCCCTTTCACAACACAGCTCGTTTCCTTTGAATGTTTAAGAAACAAAGCCAGACGAAATGTTCTGCAATTTTATTTAATGCATCGAGGCAATTGTGAGGAAAATAACTAACCATGTGTTGTTTAATTAACTCTCCAAATAATTCATCTTCATTATCTTAAATGTTTGTCTCCATCTAGTGACTAAACCCATATAACAGACGAGCAAGTGGTTGAAGTGTAAAACTACAGTATATGTTCATGTACACCCAGATGTTTGAGGGGGTATATATACGTGTGGGCGTGGCTGTGGGCGTGGCTGTGGGCGTGGTTGACAAAGTCCTCAGGTGTGGAGGTGATGTCTTCTGCTAGTGACAGTTTATTCTGCTGAAGAGACTTACAAACTCTTCTTTGTCGTTTTATTGCATCTTTTTCTTTAAACCATATAGAGTTTCTGCCATGTAAACTACAGTGCTTTATTTACTATAAGGCTGAACTGAGCTACAAGTCCTAGACAATTCTAAACCTCCCAAGTTAAAGTGCAGACCTCCTGCTGGGATTTTCACCCACAGTGACTCGACTCACACACACAGTGTGTATAAGTGTATACAGGACCGGTAGAGGAGGGGGACAGGTAACCATGGTAACAGTGGAGAGCTGATGTCACCGGAAGTCAGAGGATCCGTTAGAGTTCCGTTATAACATACAGTGAGTTTGAAAAGAGAGGGGGGACACACACACAAAGAGAGAGAGAGAGAGAGAGAGAGAGAGAGAGAGAGAGAGAGAGAGAGAGAGAGAGAGAGAGAGAGAGAGAGAGAGAGAAACAAAGAGAGAGAGAGAGAGTGAAAGAGAGAGAGACAGAGACAGAGTGAAGGAGAGAGAGAGAGAAAGACAGAGTGAAAGAGAGACAGAGTGAAAGAGAGAGAGACAGAGACAGAGTGAAAGAGAGAGAGACAGAGAGACAGAGTGAAAGAGAGAGAGAGCTCGACTCACGCTATTCATTGGTCGCGCGCTGCGAACGTGAGTGTGCGCGCACGCGTTCGTGTGTGTGTGTGTGTGTGTGTGTGTGTGTGTGTGTGTGTGTGTGTGTGTGTGTGTGTGTGTGTGTGTGTGTGTGTGCGCGCGCGTGTGTATGCGCTCGCGAGCGTGTGTGTGTGTTAAACAGCGCTCTGCTTCAGCTGCTGACTTCCTTATTCCAGTAAAACTTTTTAGTCGCGTTCGGGTTTTTCTCCTGTGCGGTGTGTCGGATGTCTGGAATCGGAATTTCTTCCTTTCTTCTCTTCATTATTCGGTGATCTGCTGATCGTTATTCCTGCCGTTACAGGGAGCGCGTGCGTCTGGATCACGGCGTAGGATGTTAACACCATAGATGTTATAAAGGTATGTTATAGAGGTGTGTTATAGAGGTGTGTTATAGAGTATGTTATAAAGTATGTTATAGAGGAATGTTTTAGTGTATGTTATAGACGTGTGTTATAGAGGGATTTTTTTAGAGTATGTTATAGAGGTGTGTTACAGAGTATGTTATAGAGTATGTTATAGAGTATGTTATAGAGAATGTTATAGAGGGATGTTTTAGTGTATGTTATAGACGTGTGTTATAGAGGTGTGTTATAGAGGGATGTTTTAGAGTATGTTATAAAGTATGTTATAGACGTGTGTTATAGACGTGTGTTATAGTGTTATAGAGGTGTGTTATATAGGGATGTTTTAGTGTATGTTATAGACGTGTGTTATAGAGTATGTTATAGAGGTCTGTTATAGAGTATGCTATAGAGTATGTTATAAAGGTATGTTATAGAGTATGTTATAGAGGTATGTTATAGAGTATGTTATAGAGTATGTTAAAGTGGTGTGTTATAGAGGTATGTTATAGAGGTATGTTGTAGAGTATGTTATAGAGGTATGTTATAGAGGTATGTTATAGAGGTAAGTTATAGAGGTAAGTTTTATAGAGGTAAGTTAAAGAGGTAAGTTATAGAGGTATGTTATAGAGTATGTTATAGAGTATGTTATAGAGGTAAGTTATAGAGGTATGTTATAGAGGTAAGTTATAGAGGTAAGTTATAGAGGTATGTTATAGAGGTATGTTATAGAGGTATGTTATAGAGGTAAGTTATAGAGGTATGTTATAGAGGTATGTTATAGAGGTATGTTATAGAGGTAAGTTATAGAGGTATGTTATAGAGGTAAGTTATAGAGGTATGTTATAGAGGTATGTTATAGAGGTATGTTATAGAGGTAAGTTATAAAGGTATGTTATAGAGGTATGTTATAGAGGTATGTTATAGAGGTAAGTTATAAAGGTATGTTATAGAGGTATGTTATAGAGGTATGTTATAGAGGTATGTTATAGAGGTAAGTTATAGAGGTATGTTATAGAGGTAAGTTATAGAGGTATGTTATAGAGGTAAGTTATAAAGGTATGTTATAGAGGTAAGTTATAGAGGTATGTTATAGAGGTAAGTTATAAAGGTATGTTATAGAGGTAAGTTATAGAGGTAAGTTATAGAGGTATGTTATAGCAGTGATAACAGAGAACAACCTGCTGAACACAAAACATGACGCTATCAGAGTGTTGAGTAATTGCTTCAGTGCTGAGTCAGGATTTAACTTGTTCTTTTGTGCACAGTCAATAGTTAAAGTGTGGAGTATTTATTTATTTATTTATTTATTTAGAGTATTAAAAATTAGAACTCATGTAAACTGTTTGGAATCCATGTCCAGTGTCCAACTCGCTGTTAAAGTAGTTAAAAAATAGTTAGAGTTGCTGACAGTGATATAATAAAGGATAAGCTCGGATTTAGGGATCACCTTTTTTTTGGTAGGGTGCCAATACTATTGGAGCACCGTTTAATTTACCCAGCATGGATGTCGTAGGATTGTTTTCCTTTTTCAAATAACCTTGTTAGTGTCTTCTGTTTCTTTTTATTCCTCTACATAATTATACATAACATGAAGGGAAACTTTATCTCTTTATCCATTCTAGCGTTTTTCTCTCTCTCTTTCTCTCTTTCTCTCTCGCTCTATCCCTCTTTTTGTGTGTCTCTCTCTGTCTGTCTCTCTCTCTTACACCTCTCTGTCTCTCGCTCTTTCGCTCTCTGTATCTCTATCTCTCCCTCTCTCTTCCTATTTTCTATACTTATCATTAATCCCGCTCCTGTTGTGTTGAACGATCCCAACACTGCATCAGAACTCGACATGCAGTGTTGAATTAACACCTCAGAGCTTGATCCGTTGTGTAAATCTGACGGTTTAGAGTCAGACGTAGGTTTTACAGGTCCAGCTGGACTTCTCTTTCCATGTGGCCACATTTGATGCTTTTGGCTTCCTTATCCCTATAAAGCACGCTTGTCTTTTCCACTTGCTGCTGAAGCTTTTTAGGAAGTTTTAAGTCCAGTTGAGAAATAGGCGTTAAGTGTGGAACAGATTTGCTGGCAGGAGGGGTTCACTTACACACACACACACACACACACACACACACACACACACACACACACACACACACACACACACACACACACACACCCTTACACATGCTAAGAGCGTATTTAGAGGTATGTTATAGAGTATGTTACAGAGTATTTGATAGAGGGATGTTTTAGTGTATGTTATAGAGTATGTTATAGAGGTTTGTTATAGAGTATGTTACAGAGTATGTTATAGAGCATGTTATAGAGTATTTGATAGGGTATGTTATAGAGGTTTGTTATAGAGTATGTTACAGAGTATGTTATAGATTATTTGATAGAGTATGTTATAGAGTCTGTTATAGAGGTTGTTATAGAGTATGTTATAAAGGTATTTGATAGAGTATGTTATAGAGGTTTGTTATAGAGGTCTGTTATAGAGGTTTGTTATAGAGTATGTTATAGAGGTATGTTATAGAGGTTTGTTATAGAGTATGTTATAGAGTATGTTATAGAGGTTTGTTATAGAGGTCTGTTATAGAGGTTGTTATAGAGTATGTTATAGAGTATTTGATAGAGTATGTTATAGAGTATGTTATAGAGTATGTTATAGAGTATGTTATAGAGGTATTTGATAGAGTGTGTTATAGAGTATGTTATAGAGGTTTGTTGTAGAGTATGTTATACAGGTGTGTTATAGAGGGGTTCACTTACACACACACACACACACACACACACACACACACACACACACACACACACACCTTACACACGCTGATCTCACACCATGGATGGAGGTCTGAGACATCTGAAAACATTTCTGTTTGAAGCGGAGTCGTCTTCACCTCGCCGAGTTTGTAATTAGATGATTTTTTATTAAGTTATGAAGCGAACAGAAAACAACTTATTCGTAAGTCTTACAAGAAACATTAAGAGTTATTTATATCGGATACACAATTCTGTGTATTTTCTAGATATTTTAAAAGCTCTAAAATATAAGACCTTTGATAATGTGTCTGTTTCATGCGTGTCATACAGCGCCAGGCGAGGCTGGAATGTGTGAGGTGTTGGCTTTCTCTTATCTCACACACTTTAGGTGCGAAGTGGAAAAAATTTGGGGGGTTTGATGTCCATGGGTGTTTCCCAAACTGACACGAGTTAAACAAACTGTCAGCGCTGACACAGGCTTCCTGATTTAAGGCCTGGAGGGGTGAGCAGCCAGGGGCCAGGCTGAGAGAACACTCGGACGAGAGCGAGAGAGAGAAAGAGAGAGAGAAAGAGAGAGAGAGAGAGAGAGAGAGGAGGGGAACAAGAGACACATGCCATAAACTCCTCCTCTGACTCTTCAGGAAGGGCAACAGGTTATCATTTTTCGGGCTCTTTGTTTTTCCACCATCTCGATCCAGTCCTTAAAATCAATTCTATGCCTACACGACAGCAGACAGGATGGAAGGATGGAGTCTCCTTTCTTGCTTTCTCCACTGATGGAGCCATCGGTTTTATGGACTTGATTTTTTTTTCCTGGAGGTCGTTTTCCGCTTCATTGTTGGTGTTGCGGTGGCATTTTTAAAGCAGACAGATCCTCACCAGAGGTCATGTGTAGATGCTGAAGAACACTTTCTGCAATGCGGACATGAAAAACAATAACAACAACAACAACAACAACAACAGCAAATAAGTCACTGCCATTCCAGCTTCCTGTTCTGACCCGTAGCACACCCAAGGAAATCCCAATATAGATATGGAAAGACTTCCCCATGACCGTTCTGCAGCATTGAGACAATAACACAAGTACCTGAAACTTTCCCCTGGTTTTCATCATTTCCTCACCATTTACAATTCTAAACTGGGAAGACAGTCGTCATCGTAGTAGAACGACGTCGAGACGAGACGAGATTTCTGCTGTTAGATTATCCGTTAAAGTGCGATTTCAGTTTTATCGTCTTTCTGGCAGCTTTTTATTTACGGCTATGAAACCCAGATAGATTATCGTGAGTAGAGGAGTGAAATGGTGATTAATCCCTACTCAGGAATATTCTTTACACGCTGGACTCGAACCTAAAGCTATTGGCTGTAATCTGTTTATTCGGTGGTGGCACGGTGGCTTAGTGGTTAGCACGTTCGTGTTCGCAAGTGTTCGTTTATCTAAAAAGCAGCTCAGATTTATCATCAACAGTAAAATTCAGTGTAGGATCATCAACAGAGGGAAAAACACACGTCTAAAACACACCGAAAGGACAACAGAGTCCCGACTCACTTCAGATCGGACTCACAGACACGACATCAGACGTTTCTTTTAGTTTAGCAACCGTTTTGCCTTTTACGGTCACAACATAACAAAAATACCAACAAATGTGTCTGTGGCTCATAAAAACTTTGTCCTACAGCCTTAATATTACAAGCGTATTAATATTAATATCTGAGATTTGGAGCTGCAGTTCTCTCAGTACTGATGAAAAGGATTCATTCATTCATTCATTCATCTTCTACCGCTTATCCGAACTTCTCGGGTCACGGGGAGCCTGTGCCTATCTCAGGCGTCATCGGGCATCGAGGCAGGATACACCCTGGACGGAGTGCCAACCCAACACAGGGCACACACACACACACACACACACACTACGGACAATTTTCCAGAGATGCCAATCAACCTACCATGCATGTCTTTGGACCGGGGGAGGAAACCGGAGTACCCGGAGGAAACCCCCGAGGCACGGGGAGAACATGCAAACTCCACACACACAAGGTGGAGGCGGGAATCAAACCCCAACCCTGGAGGTGTGAGGCGAACGTGCTAACCACTAAGCCACCGTGTCCCCTCCCCCTTATGTTAAAGATAATTCATCAAAACCTGAATTAAGACATTCAACACGTACGATAACTTGGACGACGGCGTCACTTTGAGATTTCTCACGAGTTTTGTATTTTTAAGAAATTTGTGTTTCAACATGAGTTACTTTGCAGGATATTAGTTTTCTTTATTAGAGGAAAATGTAATGCTGTTGTCATAAAATTATAGCTATAACTATAACCGTACAATCTACATCACAGGCTTTTTTACTTCAATGCCAAAAGAGTTCTTAAATAGCTTCCTTTTTTTATGTAATGGCTTTTAAACAAAACCAGTCGTAAGCTCGTTACAAAAACAACTCCTTTCGTGTGAAGGTTCGATCCCGACGACGTCTTAGCAGGAGCTAAAGAAAAGCTTTCTCAAGGACTTCAGTCCCGAAGGTTTTTCATCGAACAATGCGTTATTGTCACCAAAGTACCAAAGCGAGCCAGTAAAGTTCTTCAGGTTGGACCATACGGCGTTGTGTTTTGTCAGTACGGATGCCCCTGTGTGCCGCTTTCTTGTCAGCCAGAGATTCTGAGAACGAGGGAAGGAAAGCAGGAAGGAAGGTTTAACAGGACGGACACCACATGTGGTTTTCAGCGCCGTTTATTATTAGCCTGCGTAGAATCCTACACCACATTGTGTCCAAAAAAAAAAAGCTACATGATTTAATTTCATTTAAGGTTACTGACAAATCCGCTAACCATCTGGTTCACCTTACCACAGGTGTATTTATTCTTTGATCTGATCGGGTCGCATTTATAAAAAACAGCTTTCCGTTCAGATGCATGTTAATAAAAGATGAAACACACTCTTATTAATTCAGTCTGCCTGTCTGGACTTCTTGGAAGCGTCTTTCTTTCTTACCGTACCACAAATGCAAGAAGAAGAAAAAACAGAAAGAAACGTGGATAGTTTTCCACATATGAGCCGAATCATGTGGTTTTGTTCCCCGTTCCGAGCAGGAAATGTTTGGAGGTCGAACAAAAGGATCACATGGCGTCTCGTGCCCCTTGGCCACGGATGGAACGACGAGTCTTGATTGAAAAAGGAAAACAACAACAACAGAGCCACGGAGATGTTCGAGATGCTTGGCGGCCGCTAGCTTCGGACGCTTGTAGAAAGGGCTTCGGGTTTCCTTCAGACATCTGAGAGACGAGAGATGGATTAGACGCCAAGAGTTTTTAGAGCCAGTGATTAAATGGAAGGAAATCTAGGGAAATTTGATTGCAGCTCCAAAACCTTTGCAAAGATTTTCACCCAAACATCATTTTGTTGAGATGACTCCTGATGATTTATCAGCATGTAGAGAAAGATTACTCAGCAACGCCACTGACGTGTTACCCAGACACCTTTCACCTACAGCTAAATGATTTTTTTTTTTTTTTTAGAAACTTGGCCCTGTTCTTTCTGTCTACAGCCAAACAAAGCGGGCAGAAGTGAGTCTTCTAGTGTAGGTCTGAGGATATTCACACTTCCCCCGTGTTGTAGTCAGGGCTCCCTCGATAGACTGGACTGTTATGTCAAGAAAGCTTGGCTTCTTTCCACTTGCCTTTGGCCTTCTAACAGCTCTGTTGCTACAGTCCTGGCTCGGACCGCGGCTTCGCCGGTCCCCGGCTGTTTGCTTGGGGAAAATTGAAGTTTACTTAAACTGAGCCAACACAACGACCCACCAGAAAGTCATTAGAGAGATAGAGTTGTGAAACTCGCAGTGTTTTCGCAGTGATGCTTCTAGACCATTTCAACACAGGGGGCCAGGCCGGGGTTAGCCGTTCTGTTCGAGGGGCCCCTTACACCCCTGTCTCTTATACTCCCCGCCTCTTACACTCCCCACCCCATACACCCCCATCCCTTAAACTCCCTGCCCCTAACTGCCCCTCCCTCCTTGTTTGGTATTACATTTTATCATATTAGTGGTTCTCAACATTTATGTCTTATTTATGTGTTAGCTAAGTGGCTAAGGTGTTGGGCTACTGATCGGAAGGTCATGGGTTTGAACCCCAGGTCCACCAACCTGCCACTGCTGGGCCCCTGAGCAAGGCCCTTAACCCTCAGTTGTAAGTCACTCTGGATAAGGGTGTCTGCTAAATGCCGTAAATGTAAAGTTATGATTCATTTTGTGTTTAAAATTTGTATCAAATTCTGTTCTTTTTTTTTTAGAACCCTCGTGCTAATCCATGAGCAGAACCATGTTTGGATATTGGATAACCTCGATCTTGTTCCTGTCCACGTTATGTGAGGTACACGGACGCTCGGTCACCACGACAACCCAACACTGCTTCTTAATAAATAATCAAATCTGTCTCATTTATATATGTCATATATGTTTATCCGTGTTTTTTATCGTCTGTCACGTTCCTGTAGCTGTTCGCAGCAGCACGCTCGTCAGTGAACGACACACAGCAGAAATCCAGGAACGAAACCCACGATATCGACGACTCTCGCAACAAGATCATGATGGCGCAGTTTGAGTGTTACCAAAAAATCACCAAGGACAACAATCGAGATCGAAATGGTACGAAATCCAGATTCGAAAAGGTTTTAATGCCGTTCTTATTTAAGAAAATAAGTGCTCATGGGGTTTGAGTCAAAAATCTGTATATGTTCTCCCCGTGCCTCGGGGGTTTCCTCCGGGTACTCCGGTTTCCTCCCCCGGTCCAAAGACATGCATGGTAGATTGATTGGCATCTCTGGAAAATTGTCCGTAGTGTGTGAGTGAATGAGAGAGTGTGTGTGTGTGTGTGCCCTGTGATGGGTTGGCACTCCGTCCAGGGTGTATCCTGCCTCGATGCCCGATGACGCCTGAGATAGGCACAGGCTCCCAGTGACCCGAGAAGTTCGGATAAGCGGTAGAAGATGAATGAATGAATGAATGAATTAAAGTTAATGTCTGAAATACGTTTTGTTCCAATTCTTTACCATTGTATAAAATAATCAAACCACAAATTTCCACGTCTGCTTTTCTTCGGAGCCGACGGCACGTTATAGTAAGAAGTTACAGTCGTTTGGTTCATTTCCACGTCCATCGCGCACGAATGTAGAGAGCGAGGACGCTTTAGGAATAAACATGTACACGCATGTCCATTTTTCTTTTCTCCTTCGAGTGAAACAACTGACTTACTAGAACGTTATTGTGTTTGGTGGGTCGGGCGTGTCTGACTCTGTGTATTGTTCATCTGCAAACACTCCTCGTATTCCCGTCTTGTGGCGCAGCTCCAGCTGTTTCCAGCCCAGACGTTTTGTTTGACAGCGCCTCTGAAGATTGGCAGAGCTCATCCGTTTGTTTCGGGTTGTGTGCAGGGAAGAAGTTACGATGTTAGAAAGATTTCAGATTTTTGTTTAGCGCGATCGGGTCGGATACGGAAACTTGTTTGTAGTGAAGTACGTCTGTCTAATTAGCCATTTTTGTCACACACATCGTTACTGTTTAAAGTGAAAAGGATCGATTTCACAGCAGAGTTAATCTCAGGCCATAAAGTACAACGTTAAAGTCTTTGGGTTTAATCTTTCTGTGTTTATTTCACTTTAATTTATTATTATCTGTAAAGATGTTTGATGGTTAATTAATACTACTATTGCTATACTAACAGCTATAAAAATAAAAAAAAATTTAATAAAACTTGGAGGGGGGGGGCACGGTGGCTTAGTGGTTAACACGTTCGCCTCACACCTCCTAGGTTGGGGGTTCGATTCCCACCTCCGCCTTGTGTGTGTGGAGTTTGCATGTTCTCCCTGTGTCTCGGGGGTTTCCTCCGGGTACTCCGGTTTCCTCCCCCGGTCCAAAGACATGCATGGTAGGTTGATTGGCATCTCTGGAAAATTGTCCGTAGTGTGTGTGTGTGTGAGTGAATGAGAGTGTGTGTGTGCCCTGTGATGGGTTGGCACTCCGTCCAGGGTGTATCCTGCCTCGATGCCCGATGACGCCTGAGATAGGCACAGGCTCCCTGTGACCCGAGAAGTTCGGATAAGCGGTAGGGAATGAATGAATGAACGAATGCATGTAATAAAACCTAACAAAGATCATTGTGAATTCGGATTTTCTGAAATTAAACCGGTGAACCGAAGAATCCTGGAGCAAACTGTGCGATGTCATTGCAGCTTAAGCTGCACACTTTATACGTAGAAGTGATTTTATTCCCTTTCTTACGTCCTCACACAAAGAAGCTGCAGCAAATAAACCGCTACTCTTTCTACATCACAGGGCGGCGTAACACTCTGAGCCGCCGAGCCCCAGCCCAACGCAGACGGTCGTGATTGGCTAATGCTGCTGTAATTGACTTAGGCTCCGCCCACCTAGATGACTTTTCTCTCTTGACTCCCTGCCAGAGACGATCTGTACATACTTTGTGGTTTTGTCTTTTATTTATTTTGTTCATGTTCCATTTTTTAAAACCAGTGCTCTGCTGTCATTTACACACTGTGTGTAGTCTCACGTTCCCTAAGAAAACTTTGCTGCGTGATTCTTCGTGCCAAAACAAACTCCTACACCTGGCAAGTACTGATTCACGCTCTGATTCAGATTCTGATTATTCGTGTGTGTGTGTGTGTGTGTGTGTGTGTGTGTGTGTGTGTGTGTGTGTGCTGTGCAGCTGGGCCGATGTGTAACCGCACATGGGACGGCTGGCTGTGTTGGGACGACGTGGAGGCTGGAAACACAGCAACACAACACTGTCCGGATTACTACAAGGACTTCGACACTTCTGGTAAAAAAAACAACAACAATTGCATCCAGTGAAGTTCAATTGAATTTCATGTGACTTCATCACAAAGTGGTGAAAACTTTTGCACAGCTCTGAGTTCTTAAATCGATCATCCCATAAGAGTCTATGGCTAAGCAAAAATACGGTGAAGTTCTGCATCAACAGACAAACCGCCAGACAACTGGTGAAATACACCAATGACAGGACAGGGGGCGGAGTCATGACCAGAATTAAAACAAATGTTCAGATCTTCTTTGCCAGTGTGTTAGTGTTGTTACTTAAAGGTGGGGTCTCTGATGTTTGAAAGCCAATGTTGACATATAAAATCACCAAAACAAACACGCCGCTAACCCAAACGGATCCCACCCCTGTTTTGATAGCTCCGCCCACACATACATACGTAACCCGGGCGACTAACGGACAGAAACGTGTCTTTATAATAGCTGAAGGGAAGAACAATACGATTGTAGATAAACAAACAAGCAAAAATGCCACACAAGCATAATGATGTAAAGGACAAAGGCATATATTAGTTCTGTGTAACAAAGCAAAACAGCGTTTAGCTCAGGAGTTATTGACTCGGGAAACTCCAACCTGTGAATATGTGGCCAACTTCCTGCTCCTTCAGTTCTCTCCAGCGCTGGAAAGCTGATCCTATATTAACACGTCCTACTTCTTGTCCTTATCGTAAGCCTTTCTTCGCTTTCTTTCTTTATTTTTATCCTCCATGTCGATGTTAAAACCGCTTTCTGCTAACGTCACACATGCGTACTGAAAACTCTCTCCGCCCATATCGACAAGCCCCGCCCCTTTCTGCTAATTGGCTACACGTTTGTTTTGATTTTTATTTCTTTTGATTTTTTTTTGTTTATTATTCGGCCCGACTCGGTTTTCTGTAGCGTTTCTCAAAAACCGGAGACCGTGCCTTTAATGAGCCTTTTTAATTTCATGTTAAATTATTGCATCGACTTCTTATAACCTGAAAGAATTCTTTACTCTTATTCTGGACTGTTTTCAGAGCTGGCTACGAAAATCTGCACCGAATCTGGCAAGTGGTTTGTCCACCCCGACAGCAACCGAACCTGGACCAATTTCACAACCTGTAAGCAATTCACCGTCGAGCGTCAGCAGGTGGGTTTAAAGGGACACGATGCCTGTTGTTTTTCTGATACAGTCAGTGTGTAAAAAAAAAAATTAAAAAAAAATCAAGAGACTGAAAGATCATTTAGTCCTTCATACCAGGCTTATAGATTAGTAAATACTGTTGAATATAAGGTCAGAGTTTTGGATCTGAGACACGGATCATGACGACAATCACGACGAGTGCGAAAGTGTTAAAGAATAGTAGTCAGTGTGTCAATGTATGGAGCGATGGAACAGAAAGTGTCGGATTTATTCCTCCAAATGTGTACAAAGTACGCAGGTGTGTGTGTGTGTGTGTGAGTGTGTGTGTGTGTGTGCGTGCATAACACCTTTGTGCGTTCTATGTTTTTTTTTTTCATGTAGACGGCGATTAACCTCTACTACCTGGTCCTGATCGGTCACGGACTGTCGCTGATCTCTTTGCTGGCTTCTTTAGGGATATTCTTCCACTTTAAGTAAGTGTGATTAAATGTGTGTGATGTTGCACAGCGAAGCAGCTGAAATGACGACGTTCCTCGTTTAGCGCTCGTACCGATTTCATTTTCTCTTCCCTCCCTCAGGAGTTTAAGTTGCCAGAGGATTACGCTTCATAAAAACCTTTTCTTCTCCTTCGTACTGAATTCAGTCATAACAATTATCTCCTTCACGGCTGTTGTGAACAACCGCGAGGCCAATCCTGTGAGTTGGCTTCGAACCTATTTTTTATTTATAATAAACCCCAGACACTATGGGGATGCAAACTTGTTCCTTTTTTTTTTTGTAAGCGATTCGTCTAAGAGCATATTTCTATCTTTCACCCCCAGGTGAGCTGTAAGGTGTGCACGTTTATCCACCTGTACATTCTGGGCTGTATGTACTTTTGGATGCTGTGTGAGGGAATCTATCTCCACACACTCATCGTGGTGGCTGTGTTTGCCGAGAAGCAGCGCCTCATCTGGTATTATCTGCTGGGTTGGGGTGAGTGTGTCATGTCTTAGGAATGACTTTATTCTAGTTGATTTCTTTCTTGCATGGAATGTATTATTATTATTATTATTATTATTATTATTATTATTATTATTATTATTATTATTATTATTGTTGTTATTGTTACTATTATTATTGTTGTTGTTACTATTATTATTATTATTATTGTTGTTGTTGTTATTATTATTATTGTTACTATTATTATTATTGTTGTTGTTGTTGTTGTTGTTGTTATTATTATTATTATTATTACTGTTATTATTATTTTATTATTATTATTATTATTATTATTATTTTATTGTTGTTGTTATTGTTACTATTATTATTTTTAACTATTATTATTGTTGTTGTTGTTTTTGTTATTATTATTATTATCATTATTATTATTATTGTTATTGTTGTTATTATTATTATTGTTACTATTATTATTATTGTTGTTGTTGTTGTTGTTGTTGTTATTATTATTGTTATTATTATTGTTGTTATTATTATTATTATTATTATTATTATTATTATTATTATTATTATTATTACTGTTATTATTATTAATGGATCATTTTTAACATTCCATATTTTTCAGGATTTCCTCTTATCCCCGCTGTAATACACGCTGTAGCCAGGAGCTATTACTACAACGACTTGTAAGTGAATTTAAGCTCAGAGAAAGATGTAACCTTTAAAGCTGTTAAAATATTCTAAAAGCGAGCGTCAGTTCGAGTCATTTGACGGCAGAAGAAGCCTGAACACTTTTATACCATCATTCAAGTGATCGATCTGCTGTGAATATGCAAATTCGGACACACCCGTCACGTAAACCGCTGTTACACGCCCCTCTATTTGCATGTCGCCCCCGATTGGCTCTTGCGTGTTATGATGCGGTAAATTTAAAGAGTCTTTCATTAAAGAAAGCTAAAAAATCTGTATCTTGTTTTCTACAGTTGTTGGATCAGTTCAAATACGTCTCTGCTTTATATTATCCACGGACCCGTCTGTGCCGCCTTACTGGTGAGTTCTTGTCTCTATCTCTTTCTCTCTGGATGAGTTTGAGCAGATTTTGTTTTGGTATCTGTCTGTCTTTGCTAACGAAATCCAAACTCTATGTACTGTAGGTCTAAATGTTCCTACGTTTCCACTGTTCTCTCTCTGTCTCAGGTGAACCTGTTCTTCCTCCTGAACATTGTTCGGGTGTTAATCACCAAGCTGAAAGTGACCCACCAGGCAGAGACCAGCCTCTACATGAAGGCAGTGAGAGGCACGCTGATCCTCGTCCCTCTCCTGGGCATCCAGATCGTCCTGCTGGAATACAAACCCGAGGGCCACCGGACCAACGAGATCTACGCGTACATGATGGCCATCCTGATCCATTACCAGGTAAAACGTTTCATTACAAGACTTTGAGATAGACAAAGGAAGAGAGAAAGAAAGAGAGAGGGAGAAACCTGTTTATTTCCAAACATATTATAGAAAATATATCACTTTTTAATGTGCTGCTGAGGTTTTGATCCGTTTATCTCCGTCTCGTGGCTCGGTCTAGGGTCTGCTGGTGGCTACAATCTTCTGCTTCTTCAACGGAGAGGTGAGTCGTTCTGTACAATTGAAAATAATTCAATTCAAAGGTAATATTTTAGAGATTTTCTTTATCGATTTGCGTCAGAACCTGCAACATGGAAACATTAAATAATCCAAATATAAACGTGTGGTCTGAAAGCCCTGTATGTGTTGTGGTCCTGCAGGTCCAGGGTGTGTTAAAGCGTCACTGGAATCAGTACCGTATTCAGTTCGGCAGCACGTTCGCCAACACGGAGGCGCTGCGCTCGACGTCCTACACCACCTCCTCCATGACCGAGGTGCACCGTTGCTACAGCATCGACAGCCACATGGACACGCTGAACGGCAAGAGCTTCCACAGCCTGGAGACCACCATCCTCCGCTCAGATAACATCTACATGTGAGGAGTGCTGTACACGTTCTACACACTCCCAGACAACAAACAGAGACAACCGTGAGCCTCCAGCCTCCATTCGAGCGGCTATCAAAAGTACTTCGGCACTGAAAGCGCCTTTTGCTGTGAATTCCAGATAACATCTTCGGTGATTTCCTAACGAGAGCGGGATTCTTAGTGTGAGCTGAGGACCGACACAGAACACAGATGGAGGCTAGAACCCACATGAATAATGAACACGAACGCTGATGAAAGCGCCGCCCGTTGGCCGCGCTCGCAATCTTAAACAGGACGGCATGTGGGATTAGCAACACACGAGAGACTTTACAAGAAATCTGGATTACATTCCCTCTGGCTCAGAAAGGACGTTCTGTGAGATTTGGGATAACAAAAAGGAAAGACAGGAAAAAAAATATTCTATACTGGGTGTATTGATTGTGAAACTCCATCTGGTCTTTGTTGTGTTTCTGCACTTGATGGGTTGAAAGGTTTCTGGAAAAGGGGACTTCATTATTAAAAAACGGACACAGACCACAGTAAGGAGAAGCGCAAAGCCTATAAGCCTTTATTTATGGAAAAGCAGTTATGTCTTTAACTCTTTACGCTAACAGCTTGGGGAATTCAAACTCCTCGTGTGCTTAGAGATGTCTTAAACATGGATAATACCGATTATATCTATACATAAATTTAATACAGCACCAAATGGTTAGCACGTTCGTCTCACACCTCCAGGGTCGGCGTTCGATTCCCACCTCCGCCTTGTGTGTGTGGAGTTTGCATGTTCTCCCCGTGCCTCGGGGGTTTCCTCCGGGTACTCCGGTTTCCTCCCCCGGTCCAAAGACATACATGGTAGGTTGATCGGCATCTCTGGAAAATTGTCCGTAGTGTGTGTGTGTGTGATTGAATGAGAGTGTGTGTGTGCCCTGTGATGGGTTGGCACTCCGTCCAGGGTGTATCCTGCCTCGATGCCCGATGACGCCTGAGACGTCCAGATAAGCGGTAGAAAATGAATGAATGAATGAATATATATGACTGATTTTGTGCTGTATTAAGTTTATTTAAATCAGTTTACTGCTTAGCAAAGCTCTTACTCGAAAAGGAAAAGTCTATTTCTTGTTTTTTTTTCCTTCACTTTCACAATCAGCATAGATACGTTTACGTATCGATTTTCAGATCGACTAATAAATAGATGAGCACAGGAGGCCTTATTCAGCATGTCTTTATGTCTGGAACATATAGGTGCTTGTCGTATTATTGCGTATTACTTATTTTTAGGGCATTTCAACTTCATATGCTGGAAAACCTCAAACAAACTGCTCACACTGTACAACAACGTACAACAAAGCATGTAAATAGACTTCTGTAAACAGCGTGTCGAGAGAGACGGATGTCAGTGCGAGTGTGTATTTATAAACACATAACCATCAGCGCTTACAGTCAGTTACGAGCCGTATCGACATCTCCTCTGTGTAATCTATCGATTGGTATCTGTTAGCAAAAAAATGCTTCGTACCTTTTAAATTGTTCGTCTTTATCACTTGGCACGCGGTCTGGGTTTACAGAGGCGGGGCGTGACGAGCGTGGCGCCGCGCCGAGGAAACGCCGTGTCAGTGCCGCAGTTTTTCCTTATAAGTTATTTGTATTCTGAGGATTATACTTTGTAGGTTGTAATCATATTGCGGAGTTTACTTCTTCGGTATTTTATTTGTATTGTATTGCTTTCACACCATAGTGTACTTGTGCTTAAGAATACAAATGCAACCATATAAAGTTGTTTATCGACCAGCAGACTGGGTAAAGTGTCTCTTTCAGTTGGTTAAAATGCTCCTGGTACGTTACAGTTGAGACCAGAAACTGGGAACATACCAAAAACAAAAGGGTTCTCAAACCAGGAATATTCCAAAACCAGGAATATTCCAAAACCTGGAGTGTTCCAAAACCATGAATATTCCAAAACCTAGAGTATCCCAAAACCAGGAATATTCCAAAACCTAGAGTGTTTCAAAACCAGGAATATTCCAAAACCTAGAGTGTTTCAAAACCAGGAATATTCCAAAACCAGGACTATTCCAAAACCTAGAGTGTTTCAAAACCTGGAGTGTTCCAAAACCAGGAATATTCCAAAACCTAGAGTGTTCCAAAACCAGGACTATTCCAAAACCTAGAGTGTTCCAAAACCAGGAATATTCCAAAACCTAGAGTGTCCCAAAACCAGGAATATTCCAAAACCTAGAGTGTTTCAAAACCAGGAATATTCCAAAACCTAGAGTGTTCCAAAACCAGGAATATTCCAAAACCTAGAGTGTCCCAAAACCAGGAATATTCCAAAACCTAGAGTGTTTCAAAACCAGGAATATTCCAAAACCTAGAGTGTTTCAAAACCAGGAATATTCCAAAACCAGGACTATTCCAAAACCTAGAGTGTTTCAAAACCTGGAGTGTTCCAAAACCAGGAATATTCCAAAACCTAGAGTGTTCCAAAACCAGGACTATTCCAAAACCTAGAGTGTTCCAAAACCAGGAATATTCCAAAACCTAGAGTGTCCCAAAACCAGGAATATTCCAAAACCTAGAGTGTTTCAAAACCAGGAATATTCCAAAACCAGGAATAATACAAAACCAAGAGTGTTCCAAAACCAGGAATATTCCAAAACTAAAAGTGTTCCAAAACCAGTAATATTCCAAAACTAAAAGTGTTCCAAAACCAGGAATATTCCAAAACCAAGAGTGTTCCAAAACCAGTAATATTCCAAAACTAAAAGTGTTCCAAAACAAGGAATATTCCAAAACTAAAAGTGTTCCAAAACCAATAATATTCCAAAACCTAGAGTGTTCCAAAACAAGGAATATTCCAAAACCTAATGTGTTCCAAAACAAGGAATATTCCAAAACCAAGAGTGTTCCAAAATCAGGACAGCTTCAAAACCAGGAATATTCCAGAAACAGCAGTGTTGCAGAACTAGTAGCATTCCAAAAACCAGAGAGTTAAAGATCTGGGAACCTTCCAGAATATAAGAGAATTACAGAACCAGGAACATTCTGGAAATTCAAGTGTAACAGAATTGGACACGTTCCAGTCACACAGCATTACAGAACCAGGAGCATTAAAAGCGCATCACAGGCCTGAGAACATTCCAGAGAGAAGTGTTCCAAAAAAAGGAACCAGGTCTATTTTTTATGTTAACAGACATCTGTCTC
>NC_062522.1:31908625-31938625 GCF_022655615.1 Tachysurus fulvidraco
TTGCTGATGTCTATGAAGCTCTTTGTGTGTGTGTGTGTGTGTGTGTGTGTGTGTGTGTGTGTGTGTGTGTGTGTGTGTGTGTGTGTGTGTGTGTGTGTGTGTGTATATGTGTGTATGCGTGTTGTGGTCTTCTCAGGGGTTGGAAGGGGGCCACAGGATCTGAGAAACCAAGCAGAACCAGATGTTTCTCTTTGTCTTTGGCTTGCATTTAACATCAGAGATAAAAAGACAAGGTTCAACAAAAACAAGGTCCAGCAGTCAGCGTGATGTTCGTGTGTCTCTGTGATTTCAGACAGATGTGAAGAAGGCACGTGTTAATTTCAGAGAAAGTGTGTGTGTGACCAGAGTATGGTGGTTTTTATATACGACAGTAAAAGATGCAAGGGAAGGAAAACCCAGCTTGTCATGTGCTCCTGTAGAATAAGCTACGTCTCTCTATGACTAAATAAAACCTTCTCACTTTTCCGTGTACAGTGAGGGATTTAAGATCACGGCGGTCACACGGCAGACCGTTTCACACACTGATGACTAAAGGAGGAAACCGAGGCCATAAACTGCGCTCGTAAACTTCAGACACATTTTTAAATCAATCTTTAAGACAGTTTGCTTGCTTTATAAATAATCAGAGGTGATTTTCTATTTTGCGCTTCACTCTTTTACTTTACTGTCGTAATATCGCCTGGTATACGAGTACAATTAAAAAATAAAAATACCTCATAGAATCAATAGAATTGATGCTAATTTGTTTTTCGACACCATAACCAAACATTAAGGATGGTTTGCTTCACTGTGTGTATATTAAAGTAAAAAAAATTCCAATTATGATGAGATTATGGATGTGTGTTTTGAGTTGAGATTAAACAGCATAAATATTAACCCCACCCCTCATCCTAACTATTACACGTCATGTGAGTAGTTAGATATTTGGGATCGGTGACATAAAACAAGTCCAGATTTAAAAATTTCCATGATGGAGAAAACGGTGTATCCTGGTCAGGGTGGTTGTGGATCTACAGTCTATCCCAGGATCACTGGGGTGAGGAGGAAATACACGTAGTCCATCACAGGTCTCCATCTATGCATACGTTCACACGCTCATTCTGACACGGACTCCTCCTCTTCTCGCCCTTCTCATCTTTTGTTCTGGTTTCCCTCCGTGTGCTCTTTTTGTTTTCATAGACATGCGCCTTTGTTATGATCCGCGTCCGTGTCTCGTCTCCGCCTCTAATCCCAAATTAGTGTGTTTCCTCTGGTCGTGTCGTGCCTCGTGTCTTTGTCTTGTTGCGAAGTCTTGCCAATAGTTTCATGCAATTTTAAGCGTAGACACTGGACATTTTACACATGTTTAAAGTTTTATCTTTGAATTAAACTATAAGGTACCTTAAACTTTTACATAAGTATAATTTTATATACTTTCTCTATGCCTGTAAAAAAATATGTATGTGGGGAAAGTGAGTTTAATCATATCTGTAATGACAGATTCAAATTTCTCTGTGGTGGAGAAATGGTTTGGCTCGTTACAGGGGTGTTCCTTTATATCTGTATTGCTGATAATACTGAGAACTGAGAAGGTGAGATTTTTATTTATTTATAAAATTTTACTAATAGTATTAATCAGGCATTATTTTAAAAACACCCAAAGTTAGGACTTAGCTTTTTTTCTAAGTGGTACATATTTAAACTCTTACTTAGGGAAGCTACTGCCACACCAAACCTCTCTGTAATTCTCACCCAGGTTTGCATGTTCTCCCCGTGCCTCGGGGGTTTCCTCCGGGTACTCCGGTTTCCTCCCCCGGTCCAAAGACATGCATGGTAGGTTAATTGGCATCTCTGGAAAATTGTCCATAGTGTGTGAATGCGTGAGTGAATGAGAGTGTGTGTGTGTGTGTCCTGTGATGGGTTGGCACTCCGTCCAGGGTGTATCCTGCCTCGATGCCCGATGACGCCTGAGATAGGCACAGGCTCCCCGTGACCCGAGGTAGTCAGATAAAGCGGTAGAATATGAGTGAGTGAGAGAGTGAGTTTTTCAGGCCTCACATCCAGCTCGAAACAGAACATTTAGTTGTTCATACATCGGCTCATGCTCTGTGTTTGACCTTCTCTTATGATTTTCTGCAGACAAATTTAGTCTCTGAGCGCTCCTGCTGTAGTTTTTGGACTTTGCTGACACCCCCTAAGACCCACACCGCGTCCGGATGAGCCAAACCTCCGGAGTCGTGATCCTCAGCATCAGATCTATTGATACAGCTGTTCTTCATGACTTTGACAGCGAGCAAGTCCACGAAAACCCTCGACCTCTTCAGGGTGAGCCGCTATAAAGAAAAACCAGGAGAAAAGACTCGGGGCAGACTGTGGCACAGTGCTGGAGCTTTTATTGTACTGGGATAATGTATTCCCATGCTTGCTTGGGGTCAGACAGAGGCCAACACTTCAGGGAACCACCAGAGAGAACTTTCAGCTAGCCATTAGCATCTGTCACACATTAATCCACTGATCCCAAGGACTCTCTCGCTCCTTCTTATGAGCCGTAGTTCACCGCTTTAGTGTTTACTTCCTACTTTGCAGCAACTCATCAGCATTTCAGTGACTGTACATGAACCTCGTCGTTGTCAAATTAGAGTTAAGTAATAGTGTCCCCCTTTCCTCACCTTCTCGGGTTACTATAAAAACACATATTTAGTATAATTTATTACTGAGACATCAAATCAGAAAACCAGCAAATCAGCACCCATGAAAAGAATCACACATTAGAAAAAAAAAAACATTTTTTTATTTAACATTTATGGAAGGGGTCTCAGTGTCAGGAAGGAAGTCTTCAAAAAGCTTGACAAAGTATTCTTTGAAAATAATAGGTGCAAATTACCATGATATATTAGCAATAAAAAATTTCAGTGCATGCATTTTTTTTTATCACTTCGTAAATGTGTTACTAAAATACTTCCCAGTGGTAACAGGAACTCTGCTTTATCACACCACAGTGTGCTTGATTTATTTCCTGTAGAAGCATGACACTGTAGTTTATCCCTTACGTGTCAGTCACAGGCACAAAGACAAGAGTAATGAGCGGAAGCGAAATAACTGTGAGGGAAATTAAATATAATTTGCATTCGCACTGGCACACACACACACACACACACACACACACACACACACACACACACACACACACACACACACACACACACACACATTCACACACATTAGGCCATTTTTTTAAACTCTGATCAACATAAATCTTGAGCAATCTGGTTTTAAATGGTTTGGAATCACTAGTTTTTAATCAAACAAACTTTTGCACCCAAATGTATAATACATTTCACGTAGCTTGCTAACTTTGTTTGCATCTCAACACCTACTTCATCAGACTTTTAAATAGATGGTCCGTGTGTGTGTGTGTGTGTGTGTGTGTGTGTGTGTGTGTGTGTGTGTGTGTGTGTGTGTGTGTGTGTGTGTGTGTGTGTGTGTGTGTGTGTGTGAGTGAGTGTGTGTGCGTGTGTGTGATTGTGTGTGTGCGTGTGCGTGTAAGTGCACCCTTGAGGGAGTACAAAAGACAGAGCATGTCGTCTCTGCTGGTGCTGAACGAGGTTGTGACCCCACAACATGTGCTAGGTGAACTTTTAGCCTGCTCTTTTCCTGCACTCTTCCTTCCTCTGGAGAAAAAAAAGGGAATATATAAGTAACGAAAGAATAAAGCCGCATGAGCGCGTGCCCTTCTGGGTTGATTTGCTGGGTGTAACCATTATGTTGTAAAAGTGTGTGCGCTATAGATGTGACTCTTGTATACTCCCTTCCATAGGTCAGCATTCGTGGCAGCACTTCAGTAGAAGGCACCGTACCTTATTACATTTCTGGGTTCTGATTGGTCGGAAGGTGATTAATGTAATATTACAGCAGCTCTGACGATAGTGCAGCTGGTTTCTATTAATGCGTTTCTGATATATTTCCCTTTCTATAGTAAAAAATTGGTTTTTAGTCGTCTGTAGCCGCTTTGGCATAAGTGACAACAGGAGAATACAATATCAATATTATCACAGCAAGATTGTGTGTGTGTGTGTGTGTGTGTGTGTGTGTGTGTGTGTGTGTGTGTGTGTGTGTGTGTGTGTGTGTGTGTGTGTGTGTGTGTGTGAGCTTGCGTTATGCTTATAATAGCAAAACAGACTTATTACTGGCTGTATGATTTACACCAAGCAGGAAAGCCTGCATCTCCGCTGCACCACCACAGATCCAAACAGGAACAAGAGATCACAGACCCGTTTTCTCTCCTTTCACTTTTGTCTTATCTTTCTGCATCACTCTCTTTCACATTCCCTTCTATTTTTTTTTGTCCCTCCTTTTTCTCTGTGCATTCATTTTCTCTTACACTTTCTCTCTTTCTCGACACACATTCTCATAACACAGAGCTGTTTAGTTCTTTCATTTTTGCAGTTACATGTGAATGCAAATCTAGCAGAATTATAACACACACAGAGACACACATACAACATACACATACACACCCTAATCAGGAAGAGATCAGCTCGGTGGATGTAGCCGGTCATGGTGAACACCCACATGGGACATGCTGCGGTCTCAGCCCTCTAAAATAAACGTGAACACACTGGAAAAGGGTTGTGTCTGCTCCGGTTCAGGCTCCCTGGGGGCAACCCCTCCTCGTCCTCTTACCATGCAGCAGGGATTTGTGGGGGAAAAAAGTGCCATCGCAGGCAAAGTGTCATGTTTAATTAGACCCCAAAGCTTTCAGAACATATTCCTGACTTTGTATGCTTTCATAAAAAATAATATTTCTTTTTTTTTAATCAGCTGAACTTCTCCCTCAACTCCTATGAGTTGCTTTAAGTATGAGTCAAAGTCTTTACACAGGCTTAACATTAAGTGACATATTTGTAATAAGTGTAAAAAAAATATACGAATATCTTTACTATTTTTACCAACGAGACAAACTTATCACAATCCCCTTCCTGAGATATCCCCATCTAACAATAAAGATTTGCAAAAGAAATTCAGTAGTGTCTTTCTGAAACAGTGCCCTACTCCATTATATCAAAACTGCATTATGGGTATTATGAACCTACTAGGTAGCATCACTGGTTGGTGGATGTTCTCAGATATATACACAGAAAAACACAGAGATACTGTAGATGCTGTCAGGAATAAAAAAAAGTTTGAATTCTTAAACTACTTAAACAAACAAGTATAAAGACTTAAACTCACTTTACCCAAGAATTAAAACACATTATCCTGCCATTAAAATGAATGAATTTCAGGAAGCCTTTAAATAAGCCTTTGTAGTGGACTATGGTGGTGTCATGTAGCGCTACAGACTCTGTAGTATATATAATTGTATATAAAAGTAAATAAAATATCAAACGTATGATATGTGCATCGAAGATGACATATAAACAATTTTTAAAAACAATATCAGCATGAAGTAGGTTGATAAAGAAACCAAACCAAGACAAAATTGGGGGAATCCATTAGATTCATATCATTCATATCTTTGTTTTAACAGTGATATTAATACCTTAAAATACACTTATGATGATGAAGGAATAACAGTGAAACCTAAATAGTTCAAAATAAATTTATTTGCCTTCTTAATTTTGTCATGAAAGCATACAAATTTTGCACCCAGCTGTTTTTTTTTTTAATTCACCTTCTCTATGTCTGCACGTATCTCGATTATCTCAAACATGGCTGTCACTGACATGTCAAAATGGAAAATAAACATACATCAAAACAAATAGGTTTTGACCGTGAAAAGTGATGGTAATTGAAACAAACGTGACGTCCATTTTTCATGGTCAGTAAAACTGGGAGTTGTCAAATTTGAAATGATGAACTGGGCTGCGTCTGTTGGGTCAACAGATGTTTTGTTGACGCAATCCGTTTCAACCTGCTTTTATACGGAGGGCCGGGAAAGTTGTTTATCATCACCATCACTCTCTTGAGTCTCTCTTATAGGACTTTGTGGAAATTTGTAATATACTTCAAAATCGTGACATTTGTTCGGGTTATTAAAGCTGATGGAAATGTTTTGCTTGAGTCATGCGTTAATATTTCAGCCGTTAGCATCGGAGGTGATAAAAGTCCCGAAATTCTTCACTCAAGTAAAACGAAAATGTAAAAGAATAAAACTTTGATTTTTTACATTCACTTCAACAGATTTTAGTTGGAAGTCAGTGCTGTTTTGCACAAGAAACCAAAAAAAAGTGGGTAAACATCAGAATCAGAATCAGAATCAGAATCAGCTTTATTGCCAGGCATGTTTACACATGCGAGGAATTTGTTTTAGTGACATAATCTCCACAGTGTAACAGGATGTCATATGCAGTATAGAAGAAATTGTATGTACACATTTACAGGTGTGAAAATGTGCAGTTTAAATAAACATATGAAATATACATATGCAAATAAGTATACAATATATACAATTTGTATGTACACGTGTGCAATTGTGAAATGTGCTGTTGAAGTAAACATTCAGACAGTATGTATGTATGTATGTATGTATGTATGTATGTATGTATGTATGTATGTATGTATGTATGTACAGAGTGCAAGTATGAAATGTGCAATTGAGGTATACATAGTGCAAATATTATGTGTTGTGTGTTCCATGGTGTTAATTGTACATCAGGTGGATTGCTTGAGGGAAGAAACTGTTCCTATGTCTGGTCGTTCTGGAGCTCAGGGCTCTGTAGCGCCGACCAGATGGCAACAGTTCAAAGAGGGAGTGTGCTGGATGTGAGGGGTCCAGAGTGAGTGTGTGTGCTGGATGTGAGGGGTCCAGAGTGTGTGTGTGTGCTGGATGTGAGGGGTCCAGAGTGATTTTCTTTGCTTTTTTGCTCACTCTGGAGGAGTACAGGTCCTGGAGAGTGGGGAGAGTTGTGCCAATGATTCGACTCAGCAGTCCGGACTACCCTCTGTAGTCTTCTGAGATCGAATTTGGTGGCTGAGCTGAACCAAACAGTTACTGAGGTGCAGAGGATGGATTCGATGATGGCAGTGTAAAACTGTTTCAGCAAATCCTGTGGCAGGTTGAACTTCTTCAGCTGAGCTGGGCTTCTTCAGCTGGGCCTTTCTCACAATGGAGTCAATGTGAATGTCCCACTTCAGGTCCTGGGAGATTGTGGTTCCCAGGAATCTGAATGACTCCACTGCTGTGACAATGCTGTCCATGATGGTTAGTGGGGGAAGAGCAGGGTTTTTAGTTAGCTAAGGCTAACTAAAAACAGCTTTCTACTGAAAATATCCAGTTAATTGCTAGCTGTCACAGTGCAAACAATGCAAAACTGTTAGTAAATAAATTACAGAGATCTCATTCTTGCTGTCATGTCTAGTAAAGTTTAAACATGTTCCTTGAAGCGGCTTAATGCTAAGATGTTGTCTTATGACTTTACAGATATGATTAAAGAGAAAAGTCCTGGAGTTGGAAACATAGTGATTAGAAACAAGATATCTGAAATGTAGTACATGAGCTAATGTACAAATCTTAAGTAGTTGTCTCAGGTGGACAGAGCGATTGCATCAGGTTTTGTTAGAAGATTAGCCATATTGCTAATATTGCTTAATATTCACTAATGTACACTTTGATTATGTCCCTAATAATTGGTTCATTATCAGGTCTAAATGGTGTGTTTAAATGGAGGATAAAAGAGATGTACAAGACTTTTTCACTGACGTAACTCGGTCTCTGGACAAACCCTGCTGTGTAATCATGTTGGGCAACACGGACAGTGTTTCACGTTTGCTTCAGTGGTGCTGACGCAAATGTGTCTGTGTGTCTCATGTCTTGTTTTATAGTAGTTCCCTCATCGTCCTCCATGTGACCTCCCACTGCATCTGAAGAGCAGTGTGAAGAAGCAGATGTTGCCAGAAAGCACAATATGGTTCCTGGTTTTTTCTGGAACCTATTTGGAGCTGATCCTTCCCCTTCCGAGACAGTAGTGAACCTTTTTTTTTTTTTTTCCCTTTTGGTAGATGTAGTTCATTGACCACAGTGTGTTTGCCTATCTGCTCTACCTAGGGGCTAGCAATTAAACCTGACTGTTAACCCTTATATTTTAGAGTTTCATTTACGCTATTGTTGTTAAACACGACTGGTACTGTGCCAGGAATAGCAAGGTCTTCCTATGATGGCATGACCAACAACCTCTAACTTCTCACAGGAAAATACCACGAAAAATACCACAGAAAATACCACAAAAATACTACAAATAATACCACAAAAATACTACAAATAATACCACAAAAATACCACACGGAATACCATAAAATACCACAAAAAATACCACAAAAATACCACAAAAAAATACCACAAAAATACAAAAATACCAAGAAAATACCACTAAAATAACACAAAAATACCACAAAAAAATACCACAAATAACACCACAAAAATACCACACAAAAACCACAAAAATAACACTGATTAACACCAGAATCACTAAATAGATCAGAAATATTTAAATAGTGGCATGTTTAATGTGTTTAATGGTGGACTTTTCCTGTAAGACCAAGGACAATTCAAATATCAGTAAGTAAGTAAGTAAGTAAGTAAGTAAGTAAGTAAGTAAATAAATAAATAAATAGTGAATGACAAACTGACCAAATATAAGACACGTTAGCTCATTGTTTTGATCAAACTTTTTTTTGATGAAATGTAGTGTTTTGTATTTATAATTTTATTAAATTCGGTACTTGGTGAACTATAAAGCAGTATGTAGGAAAGGTTGTAAATTTCTTTGCTTCCAAATCTATCGCGTCACAACAGAAGCCGAAGCCCGGCGTCGCCATCTTGCGTCTACATAGAGATTCGCGCGGTTATTTTCTGTTGCTATAGAAACGCCTCAGCGACGTGGCTAAGTCTAAATTCTAGATGGTTCTTTAGTTCACAGAAGAACACTTAGACGGCGTTAATATCAATGGGGACATAATGACTAACGTAGTGCCCTTGTGTTGGTTTGGCGTCGATTTGGGACGCAGCTTAAAAAGTACTGTTGTGGTAACTAGATGTACAGAACAGAGATAAGCTTGTTAGTATGTTTTAGGTCGTCAGAGCTCAACTAACTAACTAACTAACTAACTAACTAACTAACTAACAAATTAACTAGCTAGAAAAAGGTAATGTTTCGAAAAACAGTTTGGAGAAAAGCAGTCAGCGATGCTGTAAATTGGCACCAAGACGAGTCTCTCAACACGACGATTTTAATCCTGAGAGAATTCGGACCGACTGGGTTCCTTCTCAAAGAGGACACAGAACCCAAAAACTACAAAGTGAGATAAAAATAAATAAATGAATGAATTTGGTAGCATTTCATGTTTGTCAGGTGTTTCAGAGTTCATGTGTTGTTTTTTTTGTGGTGTTTTTTTTTTTTTATTAAGGTGTTCTTAGGTGATCCTCATACCTGCACTTGTGGAACGTTCCAGAAAGAGAAGGACCTCTGCAAACACATTTGCTGGTAACAAGTCGGAAAACTTTGGAAATAACGATGGAAATATTTATTTCATTTCTTGTTTCTTTGATTGACAGATAAGCAGAAAAAAACGGGTCTAGAAAATGCGGACCTAAAGGAACTTGGGGGGGGGGGGTGTTGGTTCCCTCTTGTGGTTAAATGTAATGTGATTGAAGTAAATAAATCAGAATAGAAGACATGATTTAGAAAACAAACATCTTGTATTGCCGGAATATTTCTGCATAAATAGTATTAGCCGATTCACTCGATTCAGCACGTCCTATTATTTCGCATTTTATTTTTATTACATCGTGCTCTGATGATTAACTGTGCACACGGTGTAACGCAGATTTAACTCTACTCTCAACACTACCTATTTTCCTCACTTCTTATGTCAAATTGTTTAATTTCATTATTGCAGGGTTTTGATGCGCAAATTTAGGCTACCAAGAGATCATGAATGTGAGTTTTCCCATATTAACGGTCAACGTTCTGTATTTTCTTTTAACCTTATGTATTTTATCCTTATGTGTTTTTTAAAATATGTCCACTTGTCCAGATTGTTTCCAGCTAGGTCTGGTAGAGCGACAGATAATGGAAGTGTTACAGCATCCATACAAGGTTGCCATCACTCCATCAGCCTCTGCACAGCTTCAAACTAGTAAGGAAGATGATGGTACAATTAAGCAGAAAAACATTGGGGATGATGATATCTGTCCCATCTGTCAAGAAGAACTGCTTATGAAAAGACTTCCAGTGGCACATTGCAGGTTCGTCCAAGGACCGATTGACGTTTTAACTACTAACTAATCATCTGTTTTTAGCATGAAATATATGCGAAGGTCTCGTTTTATATCCACACACCACCGCTTAGGCAACGGCTTATGCCAGTTTTATCATTGTAAAGGTTTGGATGCGGAAACAACATTCACATCTCCTGCATGAAAGTGTGGGCTGACCATCAGGGCGGGTCAGACACAGACGGCATGGTGAAGTGTCCACTGTGCCGGGAGAATTTCAGCACCATGAAGATGTTGCTGAAGCTGGTAGGATGGGTTTATGAAAGTTTCCCCAAGGACTTAAAAATTCCAACTATTATTTTTAGCCGTTACATAAACCAATGCGAATGTGAAAGCCGAACGAATGCATCCCGGGCAACTTCTTGTGTGAATACAGGTGAAAAATGCAGGGCAGTTTTGTACCGCGTCAGAGAGCGAGCATCTGGAGAAACACCTGGGGATCCCGTGTAACAACTGCAGTATCTGTCCTGTTGTTGGAAAATGTTTTAAGTAGGTGAAATCTTCCATTAACAAGCGATTTAGTCATCGGGCGTTCCGCTCGTCGTATCCGGAATAAACTGTGATCTGTCATCAATATAGTTATAATCAAGACCTACAGAATATCTACCCAAAAAAACAACATGCACATTATGTGGATAAAATATTGATCACAGCAGAAGTCCCTGTGTCATTGTTGTAAATTTTAACACTATTACATCCATCAAAGCTCAATTGGCCAGGTTATTTAGATGAAGATACATCATAATTAGATAGAGGAGTGTTGAGACCTAATGGATGGGAATGCAGACTCCATCACTTGCTCAGAGGTTCTATAAGATGTTGATACAGACCCCTGAGGCAACCTATTCAATTACTTTTTTAATCTTTTATGTAATGAAGTTAAATCATGTGTTCATGCTGCAGGTGCACTGTGTGCAGTTATTACCACTTGTGTGAGGATTGCTTTAAGACAAGTTGTCATCCTCGACACAGCTTCGCGGTGAGAACGGTGAGTCTCTATATTCACTATCCATCTCACCCGTAAGGTTCAGGGTTTTGTCTCGTTACCCGGCTATCATTTCTAACCGGCACATGTATGGGTTAAACATTATTCTGCAGAAAAGAAATCAGTCATGGCAACTAATGGAGAGCAAGAAGAGCTTAACAGACAATCAAGAGATCGTCAGTTACCCCCAAGCAAACCCCAAGTAAGCTAAGGTCTATCATATAATCAGAACTATTAATAATTACATAAATTTTATTTAATTAAATACATTTCATTTAAACTGTGCGTGTTTGGTGTTACAGCACCGAAACTCTTGTCATATCAGACGTGGTTCCAGGGTACATTTTAAGGATTTTCCCAGTAACAAAAGTTCAACAAAGTTCTCGACTTCTGGAAAACGGAGTACAGTGTCGCCTTTGCCTTCAGAGCTTCCATGTTGGTCAGCAGATTAAAACTCTCCCCTGTCGACACAAGGTAACTGTGCACTCTGAGGTTTGTATAGCACTGTGTAGTGTTGCATTTGTTGATTGTGTGAGAACACCAAAATGAAAATCCTGGGTAAAAAAAAACAAAAAAACACAGTTATATACTAATATCTATACCAAACCAGGATTTCCTTTCACTGCAGTTTCATTCTGGCTGTATCGAGACGTGGTTACAACAGTCCATCTGCTGCCCGGTGGACTGGCATGTCATCTATAACCCTCTCACATGGAGTGATAATGACAAGAAGGCAATTTGTACAGCACCTCATACACTCGGTGCCAAGATCGACCTTATTCCTCAACAGAAGACAGAGTTGTTTGTACCTGGTATTAGCTTGCAGAGCAAAGAAAGATCTGATGTACTCGAAGCAGTTCCTCAACATCCCGATTCGCTTGAATTTATCGTCAAGAACACGCTCTGCATCGGCAGCCCACAGGGTGCAACCAGGTCCCAATCCAGTTCCCATCAGAGGACTTTATCTTTGGAACAAGCTCCAGTCTTGGCTTCTAAAAAGAGAATAAGTGTAAAGACATCAGGCTTGTCCTTGTCTCCTGTGGTTAAGAGGTTGGAAGGGTCTATGGAAACCCAACAGAGCTTGTTTATGGGTTTTAGTAATCATGACAATAAAGCCCATTGCAAAGCAAAGTCTCTACGTGGGAGTAGCAGACCATTGGGGATGAGGGTTGATGGTGTGGGTGTACGAGCACGGTCGAGCAGTGGAAATCAAAGCAATCTGGACTTGCGGCCAACAAGTATACCTCTCAGTGGTAAACAAGACTAATCATGTGTTTTTCCTTTCTTTTACTCTAAACGTTCCAACATTTACTCTAAACGGTTTTAAACATCTGAAATGCAGCATTTAAATACATTTTTAAATAAACCACTAAAACTATTACATCGAACAACTGGCTAGTTCTTTTATTGATGTGCACAAAAACTGCAAACCACAAACTGGTCAGCAAAGCATTCAAGAAATGAGGGAACATCCCCATTTAACGTGGTAAGTAATTTACATAAATGATACACAGTACAACGTGAAAATTGACTTGAAACTATCTACAAAGGAAAGAAATTATCATGCAGAACTATTTTATCAGCATAATCTCAAAATCAATTTGCTTGACAAACCCAAGATCATATACCGTACCTCGGCTACCTGTTTGTTTCTCGTCGTGGATCTTTTTTTTTTTTAAAGAAGGAAAAAAAGCTTATTCGATCTGACTGGCTGCTGGTCATTAAATTCCATTAAAGTCCATCAAAATAGCTATGCACAAAACATCAGGGTTTGCTGGATCTATAGCTGTTACATAATTTCATGTCTGTGTTTGGAGATAAAGCCTTGGTAAAACAAACCCTGAAGCAAAAGCCTGTTGTTTGTTGCTACATTCTCTAACAAAAAAAAAAAAATCTGCATGCAAATAAAGAGGAATCTAAACAATTTTAAGTGCAAAACAAAACAAAAAACCAAGCTCCAGCATGGAACGCTCCGAATAGTTATTTTTTTTCCTGAATGCCAGAAAAAGATCATGTACAGGTTATATACCTGACGTTCCTTGTCGCTTCATAACATTTCCCATATCTTGAAATTCCGGATGTCAAATTTTACATGATTTTATTGTTATCACTAAATATTAGCACTCCGGTGGCAATTAACGTTTGCTAACTTCACATATCTACACCTGAATTTACAATTAAAATGAAGTGACCTCAAGCAAACCGTCATCCTGTTCCAAACATTCCATTGAGTATTCAGACTCATAATTAGTTTAAAAAAAAAAGCTTTGTACATACAGGCATTGTGCTCACAGTGGAAAAAATAACCGAATACATGGAATTGCAATGCACGCTTGTAAACATAAGACTTTGTACAAACACAACACTGAAAGGTGTGAGATGCGAAGCTGTTGTGTAGGAACGATGAACTGGTGTCATGGATGGGCAATAGCTGGATGCAGAAAACTTGCAAACACTACAGAAATTGATTTTAAGAAAACTATGCTTCAATGGTTTAGATAGGTCTTTGTGTGGAATCTTTATCGATAATACTACAATAAGGCAGGTTGATGAAAAACAGAAATGTGTGGCTGTCGCCAAAGCTCAGCACACACGGTAGATCGACCTAACGTTTTGTTTGCGCTCTTTCCTCCCTCAGATGTCGAGCTGCTTTCTTATCTGGTCTCTTCTCCCGTACCTTGCGTAGTCTTCTGGGTGGTGGGGTGGATCTGGACTCGCTGGATGTGTCACCAGCATCTTGATCCTCTGGGATGTTTGGGATAGCTGCACTGCTGCCCTCCAGCGTGTTCCTCAGAGATGTATCTTCAGGACTTCCGATTTCACTACTACTCAAGTCCTGTTCCTCATGGCCACGGTTCCTTGCTACTTTGGGCATGTTGGTGATCGATGGTCCTTCCCGATCGCTCTTTCGTACTAACTGCTGAAGCTCATTCATATCTACCCCAGAGTCCAGGCTGGTGTCGTTGCTGCTTCCTGGCCGGTGCCTCCCTTGGAGTTCGATTACGGAATGGCGTACTTGGGCTGCTGGTTTACCATCCAAAGATACAAACCAAGCCCGAGGAGGCAGAGGAGAAGGCTTGGCCTTGGAAAGCTCCAGCAGGGTCTGCTCAGATATTCCCTGTAGCTCACCATGGAAACTACCCATTCCAGCCGCCTCATTCAGGGTTCCCGGGACAGAGACAGACTCAAGCAAGTGGCTATAACGGCCCCAGATTCCTGGGTTGGCAGTGGAGATCTGTGGGCCTTCTAGAGCAGGCTGCACATTGTTGTCTTGTTGTGGGGCTTTTGGCAGTGTTTGGGTGAAACTGTCTTTCAGGTTTCGCTCAGTCTGTGCTCCGTGCTCCATGCCGTTCCGGGGAAAAGTGGCACATCGGCTTCCATTGGACTCGGTCTGTCCCTGTGCAGGGAAATGTTCTGGAGCTTGGACAATGGCCACAGGCTGGTTGTAGATGTGAAACAGCTTGTCTCGATATGCGGAATTTTCTCCAGGGGCTTGCCATGAAGTGCTGTTATCAGACATCTCTCGAAGCTTTGCTACTTCATCACCGTTTACATACAAGTTCGGTACTGTAATTCTGAGGTTCTCTAGGCCAGCAGTTCCGATGTTCTCGTACAGGTTCCCTGCAGGTCGGCAAATGTTATCGACATAGATGTTATAGTTGGTTTGATGTCGCGGAGATGCTGACACACCTGCGCCTCTTGCAGCCATCGAGTAAGACCTATCTCCGTTATGGTCTCCGTTATTATACAAGGGCTCATGGACTTCATCTGTGCTGGTAGATGTGGTCTGATCTTTCTTGATGATTGACAGTCTAGTGGAGATCCATCTTCTCCTTTCAGTCTCATGGTTCAACTCTCTGTGAAGCAAATGTAAAAAAAAAAAAAAAACATAATTTGGAGAGTCTTTTACCAGTTCAGATAAGCTGAATGTTAGCCGAAATATGGGGATGATTGAGACCTCTTACCTGCAATGACATAAAATCACAGATAAAAATCCAATGATGATCACAAGAGTCCCACCCAAGATGCCCAAAAGAAGGTATGTATTGTATGAGATGAAATCCATCGAAGTTGCATGTCCTGTGTAACCTAGATTTTCAGACATAAATCTGGTTACACTTCAGGCCTTGTTCACATAATCAGTAGGTGACGAGCACAGATTATGGATGCCTCGTATATTTCTGCTTTAAAACACAACACATACGGGTCATGGACTGTATGGAAATTGTTGTGTCTTGGTTTGAGAGAACACTTAGACCAGATAGCACACACACCAAGTTAGCTAATGCAAATGATGTTCACTGAAGTAACAATCATTTATTACTTGGGGGGAAAAAAACATCTGATATATTATTTTTCCATATTGTTATAGTACAATGTTGGAACAGGGGTTAAGTTATTAGGCAACTGATTGGTAGCCATGAGTTCAAGTTCCAGCATAACCAAGCTGTTACAAGCTGTTCTGAGCAAGGCCTTTATTTTCCAATGGTTTAATTTATTCTCCTTCCTCGTTTGTTATAGAAAATTCATTGAAAACTAGCTAATAAATAGCCTCCAAAAAGGTATGTAGGATATGACAATCATGGAAGATCAGCAACAAGCCAGTTGTTACTTTATCGAGACCTAAATTGCATACGATGTGTTTGTGTGTCATCTGAGAATACGTAAAGATCTTCATACCGTTAGATGTCGGAGATGGTGCTGCAATCCAGTTTCCAAGGTGAGGAGCGACATAGGTCCAGACCAGACCATTTCTCTCCATTCTAACAGAGCCGATACCTTTGTTCACCCAGGTACCTGGATCAAAAGAATATGTTCAGTATTCCAAAATACTTCTTAGCCGTCACAAGCCTAGGAATGCATTTAAAATATTTGGACATATACAGTTTCAAAAAACAAGGAAAACAAAGCAATGTTCCATGCCAACCTGTGGTCAGGTCAAAGGTCCAGGCAGGCATGGAGTCTGAGGCTCTGAGATGTTTGTTGTACGGTAAAGGTACCGTGAGCTGGATTGGCCCTTTGACGTCAATATCTTTTCCGTCGGAGTGCAGTTGAGCACTCAGCACTGCCACGGGGCTCAATTTCACGCTCCTGTTTCCTGAAACTTCAACATACCGCAGTGTATTTTATGAATGCACACATAGTAGTAAATTCATACTGTTTGCAGTGAAGTGGTGTTAATTCATATCAGTTCAGAACACAGACATGGGCACGTCGTCAAATTTGGAATTGTAATAGTGACGAAAAGGAAATATCGTCAAAACACCGTACCAGCAAAATGTAAATACTGCAAACAAAAACAAGGAGTTTAAGACGTGATTCTTGGCTACTATTATAATGAACTCATTGCATTTTTGCATTAACTTCCTTTTTGTGTTATCGTGGCAGCGACGGAAGGGTAGCGAAGCATGACCCGACGGAAGAAAACTTCTTTCCCCGACATTACTGAATCGATAACGATCACGGCATCAGAGCTGTGTGTAATTTAAACGTTCACGTTAATGTACGCGTCCATTGATCAGCAGGCGACGACACACTGTAAAATCAATTAATCAATCAAACATGGAGATAGACAACAGATAGACGTAGTGATGATTAACGACTTGCCCTGGCTACGAGTGAATTCATTAAACACAGAGTATGCGATCAAGCGCTTAATGCAGAAGCGTTCGCCCGAGGTACTTTTCCAACTGATAAATGACCTGTTCTTCATAAGATCATAACACATATTTGTTCAGTAAGTAACACCTGGTCTGAAGGATCTCGGAAAATCAGCGATTGCTGTCTCCGTAGTCATTTACATATATTCACGAGTGCTCGGCAGCTCTACTGTTCTGTACCTCCTTTGCTGTTGAAGACCCCCATGGTACAGAAATGACCGTCTTTCTCTGGAGGTGGAGCTGGAACTGTCAGATAAGCGTTCACTGCAGAGATGGTGGTGTTCTCGGGGAGCAAGAGCAGGCTTTTGGGGAACTGGACAATAGGCTGTGATGACACGTCTCCAGAAGAAATAATACAGTAAGTGATGTTAGTGTTTATTATAGATAAAAATGATCAAATTTAATTTATAACACCATGTTTAGTGTGTTAGGATTCACAGATACTGTATTTCAGTAAAATAGCACGTGTTAAAATATTTATACCCTGTTTTTTTATTTGTTAACAAATGGACAACAGATTCCTAGTGTTTTTCGTGTCTACTACAATTCTATTTTATTTGGTTAAAAGAAAAACATTTATACTAGACGCATCACAAACACACAGATTTGGCATGTGTGCTCACCAGATGTTTTTCGTGTTATTAGCACGGTGTCTTCAAAGAGCCAGATGTTGCCTTGGGTTTGTGGGACCAAGGACATCGTAACAGCAGAAAATACTGGAAGACATCATGTAAAACGACCGTATCAGGTCAGTTCATAAACCAACACCACGAGATCCAAATGTAGCCACTGTTTATTAAATAACATGACTTCATACATTTCAACCTCTTTATAGTTACATTCTCTTAGTGAGAGATGAGAACAGGCTCCGGTTATCACTTACGTTACAGCAGCTGTAAACAGTCATTCCTTCACTTTGGCTTAAAGCTCTACCTTGTACTTTTGTATTTAAGTGATGACACTGGAGACTCCTTTCATAAGTAAAAGTGACGTGACATACGCGACACACACACCGTGAACACACACCCGGTGCAGTGGGCAGCCATTTATGCTGCGGCGCCCGGGGAGCAGTTTGGGTGTGTGTGTGTTTCGGTGCCTTGCTCGAGGGCACCTCAGTCGTGGTATTGCCCGAGACTCGAACCCACAACCTTTGGGTTAAGAATCAGAGTCTCTAACCATTAGGCCACGACTTCCCCACTAATAAACATTTTTAAACATCAACAATTACACTCTTTTTTTTGTGGAGAGTCTCTCTTCCAAATCTCTGTGTAGGCAGGAAATGATCAACACCTTCTGACCAATCAAAATCCAGAATTCAACAGTGCCATAATAGAACATGTTTTAAGAATAATATGCCAGATTTTAACTCCAGGTAGGAAGAATGTATGCAGCAGACTCACTGGGCATCTTGGTGGTCTTCCAGGGCAGCTGAGTGGGCATGTAGGCCTCCATGCTGGCCACCAGAGTGAGGGTGACCCCCAGCTGGTAGGGTATAGTCAGAAGCACTTCTCCATTTTCCTCAGTTTGGCTAGACTGTAGCAGAGATCCGCTGACAAACACCCGGACCTCTGCACCTCTCAGGTACCGTTGACTGGATGCGTCCTTCACCCACACCTTCAGCGTCAGAGATGAAAACGCCTCTAGAAGCAAGAGCAGAGGTTGGGGGTATTTTCAGCTTGACAAATGTATACACAGAGAATCACTGCAAATTATGTGTTGTGTCTCATTCATCCCATACCGTTTAATTAAAGAGAACAGAACACAAAAGTTTAAAGCATTCACGTATTTTCATTGCTATTTGTCAGTGTAGTTTATTAATGACGCCCGGTATCCTGTTTTAACCTCTCCATCTCCATGAAATAATAATGAGAAAGAGACCCACGTCTCTGCCAGAGACACTTAAAAATAGATCAAAGTGCCAACCGTGTGCATTGTACATGAGCAAGAAAAAAGCAGAAAGCCACAATTCAAAATGTGCATCGATTATATTTTTACTGGTAACCATTAACTCGGCATGTCGTGTACGGATAGACTGTAGAAAAGATATTTAAAACAATGCTTTAAAGCCAGACAAAGTAAATAATGACTTGGAGATCGGTTATGCGACAGCGTCTCTGAAGTTCATCGACACATCGTGACCAATCGGATTCCAGAACTCAACAGTGGCATAAGAACATAACAGATGTGACATACACTGTGTTGTTTAGTGTGAACTGTGAGACTAAACATTATTACTTGGTCACACGATATGTTTTGTTTTGTTTATGTAGTCTGTGGCCGTCCCGAAAGATTCCCATCATCCGACTCCGTCCTCCTTTTAGATGCTTGTCGTATCAGCGCTCTTCTGTGTATAAAGATTCTGTACCAGACTGTGCGATGATTATAAAGACCATACGACGAAGATCCTAGATTACAGAAGACGACCGTACAGGAAATGCAGGTCTGCAGATCAAAATATGTTCGTGTTTACGTAACTTTAAATAGCAGTTGCTTTCTGATGAGCCGAGTTTGTCCTCATGATATAACTAATGAGACCTGGATGATCAAACCCTTCTTCTTTTATCCCTGTTGTATATGTAGCTGTCACATGAGCAGTGCATTAGTGCGCAATCTGGAGATGTCTATAACAAGTTTAAACAGATCAGTCTGTGATTAGGAAAGAAAACAACACACTGTGTTTGATAAAGAGGTCATGAGAAGAGAGAGAGAGAGAGAGAGAGAGAGAGAGAGAGAGAGACAGACAGACAGAGAGACAAACAGAGAGAGAAACAGATGGAGAGAGACACACAGAGAGAAACAGAGAGAGAGTGTGTGGTGTCTGGCACAGGCCCTGATGACGAGCACTGATGATCCTGGTGTGATTACAGGATGTTATTGTTACCCGCAGGCGCGGTCACCGTCTCCTCCCGACGTCCATTACGCGAAGGCGTCTCCTCATTGTGCTCGAGACCCCTCAGCTCCGCGGCCTCGGTGAGCGCGAGCGCGACGGAGAGCAGCAGCAGGTACGCGGCGGGATGCGGCATGGCGAGAGAGACATCACTGATTCCTCCAGCGCTCCTCCACGGTTCTCCTTCTCTTGTTGATGGTGTTGTTGTGCGTTTCCTGCCCTACCCCTTCCCCCGGTCACGTCGTGGTGATGAACATCACGGTCAAGGCGCACGGAAGATCTACGCGTCACGGTGGTAAATCATTACGTCATCGCGCCATCTATCGGCCAATCATGCGGCGGAGTCAGGGTTGCCAGATTGACACGCGGGTTTAGGAGTAATGACGTTCACACATTCACTTCACAGTAACCATTTTATTTTATTATATTCATACAGAGAAAACAAAACCTCATACACGGGTTTTTTTTGCAGACAGGCTTCAGTTTAAGTATAAAATACATTAACTTTACATAGGGATCGTTTGAAATTTGCCCACCACCGTCCAGCATGAACATTATATAGATTCGAAGGCTGACTTTCACATCCGTATGTGATTCTTCTACAAATCCTTAGATTTTCTTCACTGGAACATGACAATGCCACCGTAAACAAAGTCCTTCAGATCCACGAAGACGTTGTATGTTACGGTTGGTGTTCTGCACACGTGCGAACGTCTCACTAACGCTCGTCTGGCGAACACGAACCACCACCACGCTCCAAACGTCTACTGGAAAGCTTCTACAGATGAGTGGAGCTTATTGTGAGCTTATTACAACAGCAAAAGGGAAAGAATCTGGAGTTAGAGAAGTATACAGGTGTGTGACGGGTCGAAGCCGCACGTACGTTTGTAGTTTGTTTGCACACGTGTGTGTGTGTGTGTGCGGGTGCATTTAGACCCTGCACCTCATGATCATTCAGGAAATACAAAAAGGTTTATAAGTGTGTATGGAATTTCTCCGACCAGTGATCTGACGAAGACACGATATGATACGATAAGCACGATACGATCCCGGTTCTGACGTTCCCGAACTCGTGATGAAAGAAAGCAGCAGAAAGTGTGTGACGTACCTCCGTACATCCAAAAACTTTTATTGTAATAATTGAGAAAAGTGTGTAAGCAGGACAAAGTACATTTATTAAGAAGCAACACAGAGACGATGGACCTGCTGAGCGTGAACTTGTACTCCTCACGATCCTTTGAAACAAAACCATTTGTCACAAACCAAATAAAGAAAAATTTTATTTATTTTTTCAACCATATTTGATATTAAATTCCAATTCATCACCTTATACAACACCTATAGATTGTACTTTACATTTGCCTCGCTATCCATCAGCCACAGTCGCCCGTCGCTCTGCCCTCAGCCCCGTCTTCGTGCCTAAAACATGCCTTAAAGTCTTTCGCTTCCTGCTCGATAAAGCTTTATATAATGTGCTCGACAAAATCCAGGGAAAAAGGAAGAAGAGAAAAAAAAAAGAAAAGAAACTGAAACATGAAAATTCTTAATCAAAAATTCCTAAGGGGAGGTGAGACACACGTACACACCCCTGAGACGGGTGTATCTGCATATTGTGAAAGCCCTCCTTTAGGGCTGCAGACAGTATTATTATTATTTTTTTTTTTAATAAATGGCACCGTCGCTGGGCCCAGAGACGGATCCTTTTTTCCTCGTTCCAATTAAAACTCCTCCTCCTCTTCATCGTCTTCCAGATCACCGAAGTCGATGGAAGGCCGGTTATTCTGCACGTCGTCTTCGTCAGATTCTGCATAGGAGTCTGAGAGATGGTGAGAGGGAACAATTAATTACTTGTTAGAAACTTAGAATAATCTTAAGGTATAAACCTAAAGTCATGCAGCAAGAAAAAAAAATCTAGTGTCTATTCAGCATGTTTGTAAATCACACCTAAAAATCATCTCCTGTTTCGTAAGGCATGCTGACCATCGTCGTATACGATCTATAAAATCTAACGAACGCAAGTTTACATTTATGGAAGGAGTCTCCAGTCTCAGTGCTGTTTTGTGCGCACTTGAAGTCTGCTGGTCTAGACTTAAGAACCGCTTGTGTCCGGTACTGTGGGTGGGGCTGTGGGCAGGGCTACTGTTAGCACATTTGATAACGTACCTTAAGCATACTAATGTTTAATTAATACACTTTTACTTTACAGCAATATGATTAATCATCAGCACACGTGACAGTAGGTAGCTACATGCTACGGCTAACTTTTTTCTGTGTTAATGATAAAATAACGTTATGTACTTTCTCAATCACAACCTCCGTTTATACAGATTACACGGAGCTGCACGTACAAGTCGGATTCGCCACGTTTGGGTGCCCATGTAGGTTCGCAAAGCCATGAGCATTAACAGTTAAGCAACAACCACCATTGTCGATGTTTGTGTTTGTCGCTGCTGTGCTAACGTCACTGTGTGAGGTGACACGTATACAGTGACGTCAGACTCGGCTCTGTGATGCTCTCTAACCGATGGAAAGGCATACCGGTTCTTAGAAGGTTCGCCAGTGGGACCAAATTTAAACCAGCACCAGCTCTGAACCAGCACTCAGGTCTTTTTGGTGGAAAAGGGGTAGTTGATCATTTTTCATTAACAGCACAAACCAAAGTGTTTCATTCGTCGTTTCTAAAAAGGCGACATCCGAGCGTTACGTTAGCCGTGTGGTGAATCGGTACTTACCTCCAAATCTACTGAGGTTTATTTATGGTAAACTGAGCTAGCCCGATTTTATGAAATGTGGTGCGAGGAAAGGACTAAATAACTAAATAATAAAGGAAAGGAAAATTGTTCACAAACGTACTTTCAAGATTGTCCATGTGTTCGTGAAGAGTTCTCGCCAAGTTGAAAAACTGAGCGAGAGAGGAGGAGAACGCAACTTCGTGAAACATTCAGGAAAAAAAAAGCCGTTATATGTACAGTAACAGGAGCTGTGCCAAGTGCTCAGGCAGACAAGTGGCTAGAGGAGCAGGAGAAGGTTCTTACCCCGGCTTCGTTGACTGCACCCAGTACGTCGGAGAACCTCTGCTCACACAGATGCAGCAGCACCACCAGGTAAAGGCCACAGCTGATGAACTCGTACTCAGACTACAAAACAGTTCATTACGATGAGGTTAATGAGATTTCACCACACACACCCACACACACACACACGATGACACCTCTTACCCGCTCATGAGACCTGTACAGCTCATTAATGTCAAAGTTCTCAATGTTCAGGTGCAGCTTCTCTTTGCACAGCTCACAGGTAGTGATGGCTTCCAAGGTCGAGCCTGCAGAGACGCAAGAGGTCGAGATATTAGCTACTAAAAAAAAAAATCTACTAAAAAACTACTTATCACCATGGCAACACGAAGAACTGTGAAGTAGGAAGGCATCTAAGGGAAATAAAGAGGATAAACAAAGAAGGACAATGCAGAGTGAGTGAGAGGGGGAAAAAAAAGGTGGTGCATCAAAGCACAAAGAGAGAAAAAGAATGAAAGAGAGAAACAAGGTAGGAAAACCGTGCGAGAGAAAAAGAAAGGTAGAGAATTAGTGACAAAGTAACAGACGACTAACAGAAATAAAGAAAAAAAAAGACAAAGAATATGGCAAGAGTACAAAAGACAATAGGAGAGAAGAAAGGTCGCGAGGAAAAAGAAGACAAAGGGAAGAAAGAAGACAGAACGAAGGCACAGAGAAACAAAACAGATTGAGAGAAAGAACGGAAGCTCAAGCGCATCACGAAATCCAGTACAGAATAAGATGACAAACGCTTGGATCAGAATTAATATGGAGGAGGAAAAGAAAAAAAATTAAGTGATGAACAGAGAGATAAAGGACATCTTATAGGACATGACTTCATATATCAGAAAGGTGGGAAAATTGCAGTATGGCGATTTAGATGCAGACGAATGAAGCAGGGAGATTTGAGAACGTCTCCTAAAATTGTACAATGTTTATATCTTGTTTTCAAGCAGCCATGCTAGTTTGTAGATTTGTTGTCGTGGCAACCTCATGTCAGACAAAAAAAAAAAAAAAAGTGTATTAACCTGTTAAATAAATCTATAAAAGGATATAAAAAAAAAAAAAAAAAAAAAAAAAAACAAAAAAAGCACAGAGGACCTGAGCTGATCTTGGAGCGGAGCCACTTCTTGATGCAGTCCTGGTGAACGTACTGCAGGCTGCCTGTACACCTGCACGGCTCGATGAGAGGGTTCGAGCTCGAGGTCTCCCCCATCTGACAGATCTTGCAAAGATCCCCTTCGTCTTCATCGGTGTCCTCCAGTAGAAGGCTACAGACGAGAGGCGGGGGGTTAACAGGTACACCGAAATTAGGAAAACGACAACGAGTGAAACGTTGCACCTGCTCGAGCTCTTTGAAAAGAAGAAAATACAGATATGACCTTCAGACGGATTTGTCGTAGTACCAAAGTAAGATCCACAAGCGTAGTGTTTTTTTTGTAGCAGGTATATTAAAATAGATTTTGCAATGTACCTGTCACTTCAGCTTTAGATGACATTTTAACCTCATGCACTACACTTGACTTACTATAATATAAGCTCAGACACTCAGGCTCTTTGGAAGCCTTCTTTAAACATTCTGACCTTTCCTGAATCTTCCGAAGTCTCTCTGGATCTCTAGAAGGTGCGGGTTTCTCTTTCTCTTGCGCCTCGGTCTGATCCACCGCGGCATCCAATCCTATAATCACGCTCTGGGGCATGCGGAACAAAGGTCCAGTCATCACACGAGTGATGCCAGGGTTCCGCCCAGGGATACGTGCGGCTTCCTGCAAGAGGGATGAGAGTCCGGAGGCTCTGGTCAGAGGAGCGGCCGCCGCGCCCTCTGCCACTTCATCCTCTTCCTCGTCTTCGTCCTCCTCCACGTCTTCTTCCTGACTGGAAGTTTTACTCCCACCATCAGGGCTGCTAAGGGGGACAGGCACAGACGAGTGGGCGTCCATGCGAGCCGTCTCGTCTCGTCCCTCTCTCCTGCGGCGGGAGAACAGTGGGTTGCAGCGGTTCCAGCTGAGCCAGGAACTCCTCAGCTCCGTCTCGGAGTTCTCTCTCTCTCTGGATGCTAGTGGGGGTTCACATGGGAGTGCCTCCTCAGGCCCAGAGTCAAAGGACCTCGAGGCTGAATTGGAACCGGAGGCGGAGCTCGACTCCTGGCTGGAGCGTCTAGAAAAAAGGCGGGACAACAGACGGCGGGTCGTGCTTCTGCTGTCGGAGTCGCTGCCCTCTGCGGTGGGGTTTGGCACAGGAGCAGGGTTAGACAGGGGCGGGCTTGAGCTGCGTGCAGATAAAGGCGTGTAAGGGGGTGAGTTCCAGGAGGAGAGGGAGAACGGGTCAGAGAGGGTGGTGGAGTTTCGCGTCGAGTCTCTGGACAGACGTGGACTCGGCTGGTAGTCAGAAACCAGCCTTTGCGCAGACGGGACAAAGTCGGAAGAAAGACGGCGGCTGGAAGGGGTGCTGTTCTCCCTGCGGGACGAGGAGTACAGGCTCTCTTTGGGTCGAGCTCCCTGTGCGTAGGTGGAGGTCACACGGTCTGAGCGATCTGAAACAATGCATGATGGGAATTTAAAGACCAAACACCAGATATAAGACAAGTTGTGAAGTTTCAAACTGACAGGCTTCAGCACATCACCCAAGCTAAAGCTATACGCACACAGTGACGAGGTCAGCGCTGTGGGCCGGTAACTGGCCTCTCCCAGACCAGACAGGCCCGAGTCCGTTCTCTTCTCCACGTCTCTACGAGCCCACAGATCGTCTGACGAAGATGAGGAGGACGAGGACGACCGAGACAAAGGGCTAAGGCTGGAGGTCCACAAAGAATCTTAAGGCATAAAAAAAAAAAAAAATAGAATATTAGCTGTACATCCAGGTTACAAGACAATAACGAACTCTTAATCACATTAAAATAAAGTTACAAATTTAAAATGCATTAATAACTTCGACCCATTCGATTAATACGTTTATATTCGTTTACACCGCAGCACTGCTAAGTACTGAAATCCGGATGAATTTTGTAATATTCTGAAATAATTCCCTTAGTAGAAGTGATGAATATAAACGTTTTCCAGCTGAAGAGTACCTGACATGCCTCCCATGTTAGAGTAGGTGCTACTGGCTGTGGATGTAGACGGGGTTCTGCTGTACACCGATCTACTCATGTACGACAGCTTGGCTCTTTTGGATTCGTCGTCTTGAGTCGAACTGAGGAGACTGGAGTACGAACCTAATCCTCTCCCAGGCTCGACCTGAACAAACCACAACAAAGAAAACCCACAAGGCGGTAAGAATTTACATGCAAAGGGGTTGAAGATCTTTGGGCTTTAAGAAGCTAGAGAATAAACATCCCCTGAGTTTTGCATTTACATGTTTACTTCTTCCTCCGTAAGACGACTCCATCCACGGGCGCTCGCACAGCATAGATGAAGAGGTGGAGGAAGAGGACGAGAGGGACGTGGACATCTTCCATCTGGAGTGGCAGCTTTCTGACGAGCTGTAATCCCTGCTGGATCCCGGAATACAGGGGCTCTGAAACACGGAGGTGATTAAAATATATGTTTGACTTTTCAGCTTAGTCGAATTAGCTAAAAACACAAAATTCTGCTCCTTCTAAGGACAAAATTAGCAATCTACTTTAAATATGGTGGGAAACGTGCCTTAAATAGAAACTTAAACACGTTGGCACGGCGCTTCAAAATATACATTTCTGGTAGCATCCCGAGAGGTCGTGTTGTGATGATGACTAACACAGAGGTGCTGTGGGAACATGTGACACACGAAGGATACTGAGTTCAAAGCCAGTTCATGCAAATTACAAAAATAGCTGGCAGGTGTTTGCTCGGTCTCGGTGGCGAGAGAGCGAGCGAGGGATGAGATCGAGCACCCTGAGCTGAAATTAACTTGCCCTTAACACACTGCTATATCACTGTTGTTCTAATGACCGTCATCTCCAGTTCCCAAGTCTTACAAGTAACCCTACAGCATCATGAGTAACCGCAGTACAAACGACATCTCCGCTGACGATCGTTAATCCTCCCCACACTAACGCACTCGGCCTCTTCTACAGTTTAAGCTCAAACAAACAAAGGTGTTTTAGCGGCTCGGGCGTGACAAGCTAGGTCTTAAAAAGTCATGGGGTTCGCTTGTTTTTGCATGTGGGCTTCAGCACACCAGCAGGGTTTATAAACAGCTTGTAACCTTATCCAGTGAGGAGCTCAATGCCAAGCGAGCGCAAGGTCCCGCAATCCAAGCCAGGACTGGACTCGACTGTCGTCCAATCTTCACTGCCTTCTGAATGTGGATAAATATTATACCGGTTTGCATCGAGGAGTTTAGACTACATTCATGCACAAAATAAATAAATAAATAATGCGCCTGAAAAAATTAAGATTTGTGATTATAATGCAACATCAGCATAGTAACGAATGTTTGTTCTAACCGATGCAATGTATTTTTGTTCACAACATCGTAAACAGTGTGTTAACTGTAACAAACAGGCAGAGAGAGACGTGCACGTCTGTGGAGGTTTAATAATTAGAATCTCTGCTGTTTATTTTTTTAAACGATCGTTCTTCTTTTCGTTTGGCTCGCAGGCTTGTTGTGAATTCGAAAGCCAGCCTTCATCCAGACGGCGTCGACGGAAAAACCCGCGTCCATCTCGGCCTCTATCACCATAGCGACGGGTTAAAAAAAAATAATAATAAAAAATAAAAATAAAAAAAGGTATACAGACAGGTAGACGATGAAATATTGGCTTCTCTACAGACAAAATGAGCAATGCTTAGCAACATTTAGATAAGTAAAGATCGATAGTAAGAAGTCAGATAAGTAGAAGTTCAGATTAAACCCTGATTATGATGATGATTTGTGCTGTAACTAAACGCCGTGTGAAAGAACACGGCAAACAAAAGGAGGCGTTTCTCAAAGTCTTCACTTGCTCAGATTTTGGCTTCAGTCCAGAAAACTGGCAACATAATTTGTTTTCATGGCAAGGTTTTGTCCTACAGGAGCCCAGAAGAACCATTACCTGGTAGTCCGAGTCTAGCTTCACCACAGCACCCCGGGTGAAGCGATCGCTCCCTCTGCCATAGAGCCGGCCGGCGCTAAGAGCAGACGAGGATGAGAAGGACGAGGGCGTGGAGAGAGAAGAGGAGCTGGAGACGGTGAAAGGCAGCCGGCGAGGCTTTGAATCCATCGTTGAGGAGCACTGTAGGGGGGGGGGGGTTGTGCACAAACACGTTTATTCAACAATGTAAGTATTAAACTTTTATAACTAACATGATTGTAAAAAAAAAAAAAAAAAAAAACTCTTCTGTAAAAATCTTGGACATTTTCACTTGGTTCACTCAGTTAAGTTTTGCTAGAATTATTTACCCCCTGCTTATCTCTACACAAAAAAAAAAAAAAAAAAAAAAAAACACGATGCAGCGACAATTTAGTGCTCACACCCTTCTCCTCACCTGCCCAAACAGATCCGATTTTAAACCTTTTATACCGATACAAATCATCAACCCCGTCGAGATAGTCATCCATTACACCAACAACTAAAGAATTTTCTCTTATTTTAAATCAACACCTGCTTCAGAAACATCACACTTTCCGTAGCCCTAAAATCTGCACAGGTTATTTCCCCCCTTCTGCTGACCACAAACTACCCCACCATCAGCTGCTCTATAAATACCCCTCTATACTCCAGTATCGAAATAGCACACTACTGCAGGTTAAACTTCTGCACCGAGAGTTTTTACCTTGCAGCTTCCGAAACACAGACACCGCCGACTTCGACTTTAGCCGTCACACCATCGGAAAGCAGAAACCTCTCTCTAACGACCAGGCAGAGGAGATGAAAACTCTGAGAACTTTCTGGAAGCGACCGAGCCAAGCTCTGGGTGTTGGAAACTATTCAATTCTATGTTTAGATCTCAGAGTGAGTCTGTGAAAGTACTCAGATTTAACCAGAGTTTAGAGCCAATTAAGGATTTGTTAATCCTACACATAACAAGTAGCACAAAACAAATCTATACTCTGATTTTTCATTAGTCTAATCTAATAAGTTTAAGACCATCTCAGCTAGAAATTTTAAGTACTCAATGCTGTCACGGTCTAAATGCAATCCAGAGTATTTTAAAGAAGAGTTCGGTGCAATAAAAGCATTAGCAGTATAGCTGACTTTATAAATCTGTTTTTGGACACTTTCTATAGCCCCGTTCACACTGCAGGTAAAAGTGGCCCAGATCTGATTTTTTTTTTCAAATCAGATTCAGACCACTTCCATATGTGGTCCTGAATCAGACCCAAATCTGATTTTTCCCCAATGTGGCCGCAGTGTGAACACCCGAGGCGGATTTGATGCGACTTTTACGTCAACCTACATCGACATTTGTCACAAGTACGCACACGAACGTGACTACGCCTACAAAATGGATCAAATAATCAAAAGTTGCTCTCGACATCCAACTTTAACGCGACGGCATGCTGCATGTGACGTCATCGTTATTGTTGGTTTGCGCATGCGGGTCAGTTCGAAACAGCAAACAGTTCACAGTGGTATCTGATATAGGCCACATTTTAAAAGGTAATGTGAACAGCCAAAAAAACAAACAAACAAATAATCAGATCTGAGCAAAATATCCGAATCGAGTGTGAACGTGGGCTAATATCCCCTTTCACATCTTTATCTCTCTCTTTAAATATGAACCTAGAATCCAATCATATGATTATTTTGGATATCACAGACCACCGTTGCATCCAAACAACTCTGATCATCACGGATAATTTTCACCCGTCGACGTCTTTGCTCTTCTCTTAAACCCTTTCTTCTTACTGACATTTACAGTAATAACAGCGAGGTATTCCATCCGTAACCTTTCCTTTCGTGCGAGTTTTCAGACTCCCGACACCCACAGCTTCGTTTGGACTGTTCTAATAGTATTTAGACCAAACAAAAAAATAAATAAATAAATAAATGGCTGGTTTATGATTCCATGACCAAAGAGCTCTTCTTTGTATGAGTAATAAATTAGATCTATTACACTACAGTGCTGTTGAATAATCTAATCTGATTGGTCAGAATTCTATATGAACTTTACAACAGCTGCAGGACTGACAGTGGTGCTACTGCGGATTATAATATTAACGAGCTTTAAAAAAAAATATGAACGTCGAAGGAAGGA
>NC_062522.1:31946125-31956125 GCF_022655615.1 Tachysurus fulvidraco
ATTGCAGAACATCCGACATGTTTTCTCTCAGTGTTTGTTCGGTAACAGAGATGTTCACGCCGTGCGCAGAAACCCGGATCTCATCAGGGTTTTTTTTCCGGCAGGTAAATGGTATGAAGCACCACCACCGCTCCTCCTCCTCCTCCTCCTCCTCCTCCTCCTCTTCCTCCAAGTTGTTCTCAGATTACTCTTTATTCTCTGTGTCTGTGGGACTCCTTTAGTCAGGGCTGAGCTCCATCCTCAGGCAGGTGGAAGTGAGTGCACGTTACAGGCCTAACGATGAGGGCTAAAAGCATGCGAAGTGAAGCGTCCTGCTCGGCGTTCCTCTCCTTCCTCCTTTCCTTCTACGTCCTGCTGTTTTATCTTTCATCAAGAATCTTTCTGTTTAAAATAAACCCTAATCGCATGACGACGACGACGACGGTTTTCCTTCTCCGTCATTCCGCTCGATTGCCGCGGCTGAAACGCTCATAAATGTTGTTATGATGCATCACTTCAAATGGACTATGTCAGATATTTCCTGGTTCTCACGCAGCACACGGTGAAAATAAATAGTCCTGCTTATTAAAATGAAATCTTCTTTACAAATGGATGCAAAGCCGAACGCTAATCTCTGAGATGCCGTGCTTTCTCTTCATCTTCGCCCACCCCCCCACCCCCCCGCGCGCATAAGTAGGCCCGAGGACGATGCGTTTGCACGGCTGCTTGACAGATCTTATTTTACTGATCTCACCACCGACACGATCTATATTCCCGCGATGCTCCTGTCGCCTTTATTATTAATCCCGTTAATGTTTCTTTCTCTCTCACCGGTGGACGCGTGCGCTGATATATCATAGCCGAAGGAGCGAGAGGACGAGGACGAGGAGGAAGAGGAGGACGTAGCGTATATCTGTTATAAACTGTTATAGCTGCTGAAATCGAATGTCGGCAGTTCGGCAGGAAAGGAAACGAATTATTAGCCGTAGCTACAGTAGGAATCCTTGGTCCGCTTTACCTGCCTGTGGCCGTTTTATTAGGACCGCATCTAAACCTGGTCATTCATGCAACGATCCAGTCAGCCAATCACGTCGCAGCAGCACCGTGCACAACATTTCGGTCGGGTTAATACACATAAAAGTCGCACACGAGGAGAAGATCTCAATCAGATCTCAGTGACTTTGATCGTGTCGTGGTTGTTGGTAGCGGTGTGAATGGGGGATAAACACACACACACACACACACATCTACACACACTCACATACACACACACACACACACACACATCTACACACACTCACATACGTACACACACACACTCACATACACACACACACTCACATACAGACACACACACATACACACACCCACTCACATACAGACACACACACATACACACACACTCACATACAGACACACACACACACAGGAAGCACACCGCCGTGGTCTCGCCCGCCTCAAGGCTCCTCGCACTCAGACGCTTTTCTGCCCCTCACAGGTATAAAGAGCGGTTATTTGAGTTCCTCTAACCTTCCTGTCAGCTCGACTCCGACCCTCTCCCACCGACAGGCAGGACGTTTACAAGCACAACACAGATGTTTTCTGCTCGTTCCTTATAAACCTTATTTTTTCCACATACTTTTCTCCATTTCTCACCTGTATGGTACAGTAAATTCTATTTTTATTAAAAGATTTAGTGAAATTACATTTAAAATAAATCGCTGCGGTCGGCTGAACGGATAACGAGGGATGAGCGGGTGTTCCTATTAAAATGGCCGGTGAAAGCATATGTACATCCCATAATTATGGGTGGTACTCAAAGATACTCGGGTGCTTCTGAGGCTGTGGGAGGGAAAAGCATAATAATAATAATAATAATAATAACAATAATAATAATAATAATAATAACAATAATAATAATAATAACACATTTATTTACTGGCACTGACTCTCTGCTTTCTGGAAACATGTTTGATTTGTAGCCACGACTAGATTTCCTATTTTCCTGGCACTAATGACTCCTCTCCCTGAGAGAGCGCATACAAGTGTGTGTGTGTGTGTGTGTGTGTGTGTGTGTGTGTGTGTGTGTGTTAGAGAGAGACAGAGATAGAGAGAAAGAATGACTAAGGGCTGATGTCAGTGTTCTGTCACCCGCCTCCCCCCTGCACCCCCCACTTCACACATACACACACACACACACACACATAGCCTCACGTGATTATCCCCCCGTGTGGTTCACTCTATGACTCTATCACTTCCTGACTGTTTACCTCATCCCCACCATTTTGATCAGAGCCCATTGTTCCCTGCGCAGACAGCGTAATGGACGCCTCATACACGCTCTCTCTCTCTCTCTCTCTCTCTCTCTCTCTCTCTCTCACACACACACACACACACACACACACACACACACTAGCGCTGAAACCCTGCGCTCGCACGGGCTACCGTTCCTTCACGGATGCCAGCAAATGCTGTGGACCGAAAAGGTCAAAGGTCAGAGGAATCATCAACATTGCTAAACTCCCATGAGGCCTCAGTGATGTTAAAGCAACAGCTAGCATTCTCTGTGTGGCTGCATCGCTGTCTTTCTATCTGTTCTTTCTTTCTTTCTTTCTCTGTTCCTTTCTTTCTTCCTCTCATCACTGTTTGTTCTTCCTTTATACTGTCTGCTTCTCTCTTCCTCCCTTTTGTCACACTTTATTTTTCACCGTCCGACTTTCTTTGCCTTCTCTTTCTTTGTCCCTTTTTTGTTTAGTTTTCTTCTTTCATCTTTTTTCTTCTCTTTTCTTTTTTATGCCTTCTTAACTTGTTAATTCTTTATTTCTTTCCTTTTCTTTCTTTCTTTCTTTCTTTCTTTCTTTCATTCTTTCTTTCTTTCTTACAATCACATACACACACACACACACACACACTCATATACACCCATACACACACACACACATACACACACACACACACACACACACACACACTCCAATCATATCAGCCTGTGATCCCCAATCAGCCTCGGCTCTTCTTCTCCTCCTCACTCTGATATATTAAGAATTTATAGCTGTATAAATTATGTAAACATTTAAAGGTCATCTTTTATTTATAGATACAAATAGCGACGCTGACAGACGAGCAAACAGTTCGAATATTTAACGGAAAAGCGTCTGTTTAGGATGCGGTGTAATCGCTAAGCACAATTAAAGAGCACGAGTACGAGGAGCTTCTGTTTCTGTGTCTGAATAATTGTTTCACATACAGCTGAGGCGAAAACACACACACACACGCATGCACGCACACACACACACACGCACACACACTCCTATTTATCTGCTTTTAAACACAGATTAATAAGCTCGACCAATCGTCTCTTTTACAATTATTAACTCTCAGCCTAGTAATTTCGCATACGGCTAAAGCAAGACAAGCAGAATTCAATTACACACCGAAAAAAAGCAGGAAAAAAAAATACAGACAAAACCTCAGGCCAGCAATTTGTGTAAAGACACCCGTTTACGTCTTATGGAGATAGAGAGAGGGGGAGAGAGAGATTTGTGTCATTGGAAATTAAGTGCCTTTTCTGCTGCTGGAAGGTTCGTGTTTTTTAATAGAATTGGGGACGTGGTAAACTAAGATGATTAAAATCCGAATTCCCCCATGTGCTGGGTGAAAAAAAATGGAGGGAAGAAGGGGGGGGGGGGTCTGTATGATTGTATGATGGTGGAGGTGGTGGTGGTGGTGGGGAATCAATAAGCGTGCGCTCGCAGCTCCGCCACTTGATGGACACCTCTTCTCCTTTTCTGCTCACTAATAGAAAAATAATAATTAAATCCAAATGGCCACATTAATTTGTTTTCCATCCGTCTCGAGGGAGCTCATCTTCAGCTTTTCCCTTTTCTGGTGCCTCATTATACTTTCTGATCAAGCTTGTTTTTGTTTTTTTTCAAGCCTTAAAGCCTTGCATGCCCCCCAACACACTCTCTCTCTCTCACACACACACACACACACACACACACACACACACTCTCGTCATCCTCCCCCATGGGCCTGCATTGCTCTCATTGTACTCGCACTTATTATGTTACAAATGACCGAGGTACGGCTGACATTCTGGCTGCATGTGGAGAGGCCCAGCCTCCGTTAATGACGCAGCTAGCCGTGATGAGAGCTTCACACACACACACACACACACACACACACACACACACACACACACACACACACACACCCTAATGAGGAGCTAGCAACACAATTACAAATCTCTGTGTCTCACTCCTGAGTGGTGTGTATGCACACATTTGCTGGCGGGAGGATCAACATGAGCATCTGCACCCCCCTACTCTTTCTCTCTTTCTCTCTCTCTCTCTCTCTCTTTCTCTCACACAGACACACACACACACACACACACACACACACACAGAGCAGCTTATGCATATGGATTGCATGCATTTAATTTGGCACAAGTGTGCAATCCTATATCATCTACATGCACGTCATTTCAGAGGCATCGCTGATGGACGGACTCGTCTCTTCTCCTCTCTTCCCGGTCCCTCTTCTCTTTCTTTCCTTTCTCTTTTTCGTCTCGTTTCTCCTCGTGTCGCTTTGTTTAGCTATATTTAGTTGCACCTCTTCTCTCCTCCTTCTTTCTCCTCGTTTGCCATCTCTTCTCTTTTCGCCTCTTCTCTTCTGTCCCCTCTTCTCTCGTTGCATGTCATTTTTTATTTGTTTCTTCTCTTTTCATCTCTTCTCTTCTGATCTGTTTCGTTTCTTCTCTTCTCCCCTCGTCTGCTCTTGTTTTCTCTCCTTTCTTCTCATCTCTATTTGACTCGACTGCTGTGTTTTCTTCTTTGTATGATTTCTTCTCACCTTTGTCCGTCTTGTCTCTTCTGCGTGTCAACAGGTGAACGAAACGAACCCTTTTCGATATCAGACGATATCCTTTGGGGGGCGATAACGCAGATGCGACACGCCCGGTCGTGTAACTGTTTATTTTTCACATCTTCATTACACTGATTAAATAAATAATCATATAATAATAGTCATCTAAGGATCTAGTAGAAACGGCAAGAATTAGCTTGTTTACTCGCAAGAGTTTGCCATGTGTGTCTCAGCCAATAAATGGTGGCATCATCTGTACGCAGTGAGGGGGCAAAACTCTTGAGAGTTGCCCCTCTTTACTCTTCCCTTCTCCTCCTCCTCCTCCTTTGCACTCCTCTCTAGCTCTTGGAACGCAGAAGAGGGAAGAAGAGAAGAGTGACACCCCCGACAGTGCCTCAATCCTTCTTCTACCCCCGACTCTCATCTCATCGTTGTTTTCTTGCTGAATGAAATAATCTGCTCTCCTCCTCCTTCTTTCTCCTCCTCCTTCCTCCTCCTCCTCCTCTTCCCCCAACCATCCTGACCCAGTCTAGGTCAGAGGGCCTCTGCTCAGCCTGTTGCTGATTGTGAGCCACAGAAGCAGAGAGCGGGGGGAAAAAGGTGGACAATTAGGCACAGATGGCCGTCCCTGCCTCGCCGCGGCCCGACTCGACTCGGCAGCTGCTTCCGAGGGCCATCCCTCCTTCTCCCGTTCCTCCAGCGAGTGTAATCCACATGAGAGATCAATGGACACAGTGCTAAAAAAGTAACACTTAGAATCATTTCATCTTTTATTAGCTTTTTATTTTTTTAAAGTCCCCCCCACACCCCTCCTCCTTCCCTCCTCCTCCTCCTCCTCGTCCAGGTCATGGCACCACCTACTTATTGGATTATGTAAATTGTTGCTGTTACATTTGAACACAAGACTAACACCTAGTCCTGCCCACATCTTGATCGTTTGAGGACGGACGGACGGACGGACACCAGGTCAGATTAGCGGGGTTAATCTCTAAACCCTGTATTTCGTTATGTTGTTGTTGAGATAAAAACACAAACACTCACCGTCACGGTCGATTCTCCGAGTCACCTTAACGTTTTCGCTCTAGTCTTCTACAAATTCTAATATTTTTATACGTTTATAAGTTTTACTCTGCCTTATCGATAAATACATTAAATAATAAATAAATAAATAGATAGATAGATAGATAGAAATTTTAGAGTGAGAGGTGGAGTGCAACATCGCTGCTATAATACAATATAATTCCATTCATTTTAATAACAATAATAATTGTAATAATTATTATAATAATACTTATTAAATTATTAATGTTTTCATTTCTGAACTGTAAAAAAACATTTCCCTCCAAGCACAGCAGCTGTATATAGAAGGGTAATAACAGGGTAATGACTGTACTTTTCCCGCCACTGACGTCGTACCTTCAAACGAACCTCCTGTAAATTCCCAGAATACGAACGAGTTGCACTCGGTATAAAAATTTTACAATTTTTTATGTTGCTTGATAAAACGAATATGTTCGCTTCACGAGACCCCTGTGTACCGGTGCCTAAGATAAAAAAAAAACCACACACGTGTTACATCACATGTAAAGACGAACAGCCAATTTACAATGCAGTGCTCAGGCGTCTACAGTGAAAGCATAAGGAAAAACATGCAAACACACTTCTTCCCCTTCTGTCTCATTTTTAATTTCGGAAACGGAAAGAAGGGATGCTGGCAAATTCTGGATGTGACGCGATAAACTTGACAAGATCGTCAAAAAAACACAATGCCTGTCACCTTCTGTGTTTACACCATTTGGCAGAAGCTCTTATCCACAAAGTCTCAGGTTTATCTCATTTTCTACAGCTCAGGGCTCTGCTCATGAGCCCGGCAGTTCAGTCGTGGTGGGATTTGAACTCACAACCATCCACCGGATATGACATCACTCGGACATCACCAGACTGTAGGCATGTACTACCTACACAATTAGTCTGGAGAGGTTACATTCAAATTCCTGGAATTTTTGGGTCCCCCTTCGTTTTTTTTTTACCACCAGCACCACCAGCACCACCTCCAACAACACTCCCAGTTTCAAGTAAATGAAAACACACAGTACCTTGATTTACTCTGAGTGTTCAATCGTGAAGACGTTAAATGCATTACTGCTTACAGCCTCCATTTTGTTGGCACAAAATAATAATCCTGAGATGGTTTTGCCATCGCGTTGATGCCAAAATGAAAGATTTAAAGATCCGGTACTTAGTTTTCAGGTTCATATTAAACCGATGTGTCAAAAGATTTGTTTTAATATCAGTTCACATAGGATCACATTCCAAAAAACAACTATCCTAAACCCCAGTATTAACCTAAATCCTGATCCAAAAATTCCAGAAAACTGTTATTACATACTTCATTTAAGAAGACAGTCTGAAACTCGCCGCAGTGTTTATAAGAGAACGAAGCAGAACGCATCGCTAAGGCAAGTGGAGTGTGTGAGTTGGTGCCAGAAAATAATACGCAGGGGATATTTGTGGTATCAGCTTGATGCTAAACCTGATAAATTAGGCGTGCTGAAGATTTCAGGAGTCACGTCTTAGGTTCGTTTCACATTTTCATGATATCGGTTCCCACACCGGGTCTCGTTTAGGAATATTTTAGTAGTCGTGTGTTCGCGTTAGTCAAAAGCAAGCTACAATTTAAAAATTACGTATAAATGTGGATCTCCTTTATAGACGTGTGTATGTTGATCACAAAGTGTGCCAGCTCATTTGCATGTAGTCACACCCACAAAACTCCATAAAAGGTCATGTGCACAGACAGCTAGGAAGACGAAAAGCGCACTCAGGGTAAAGTCACTGCTATGCTAATAAAATATTACAACCCATGATATTAATAATAATGTAATAATAACATTATAAACTATGAAACGCAAAATAATACGCCTGGTTTTCATGATGTTTTCATGTCTCCTCCATGGTGATCTTAGTCCTTGAATTAGTGAAGTAGTACGAGGATGTGTTTTCGATCGAGACTCCAAAGCCGCTCTGGATAACGGTGCCGGCTAAACGCTTTTAATGTCGGTGTATTCCAGATTTAAAAGTGCAGTCACGGATGCGGACAAAGTCGACGTTTTTGTTAGTCTTGCACAAGTTGACGCGCACTCGAGAGCTGAAGTAGGATACATAGATTTTTGCAAATTTGCAGAATTGTTGCGATGATGAAAAATACGTCGGCGGTGACGAATCGAGACAACGAAGTAGAACGGTTACAGCTTCGGTGAATCGGAAATAAACGACATGCCTCTTCGTTTCCAGATTAGCCTTTAACCTTTAGCGTGTCTCACACACACAACGCCTTTCGTTCGAGTCCCGTTTCCATCACGTCAGCCGTGTTTACATAGACATTTGTCTTGTAACCAAAATGTAGTTATTTATCTATTTATCGCAGTTTTTTAACAAACAAACAAACAAACAAACCAAAGCCACAAAATCCCACGTGTTTATATTTACTTATCGATCGATTCATTTTAATTATTATTCACGGTCCACAAATTCACTGAGAATTCAAACACCGTGTGTCTGAAAACACGGCAAACGATTTACTTCTGCTTTCTAGTATTTTTTTTTCTTTATTTAAAGATAAATCCAGCAAAGTTGTTTGTTTGTTTGTTTGTTTGATGAGGCAAAACCCGGAGAGTGACGTCACTTTGATTCCTTGAAGTGAAGCGGAATAAAACCTTTGAGAGGAGAGTCTCCTTCAATCCGCCGTCCGTAACTAACACACACACACACACACACACACACACACACACACACACACACACACACACACACACACACCGAGTGTCTCTCTCTTTCTCTCTCTCTCTCACACACACACACGGAGACTCAATTACTGCCCAATTCCCCCTTCTTCATCATCTCCAGCTCCACCGGCCTCTCAACACAAAAAAAAGAAGAAGGAAAAACACCAAACCCGAGATCTAAAAAGTGTTCGTTCGAAGGACGAGGTGGATTTTTAACGCGTCGCTAAGCTAACTATCGGAAAACTGACGGTAAGTTTAAAGTATTTAAAGAAAAGAAGAAGCTGCTGCTGCTAAACGTGCTAATCGCGCGAGCGGTTATTTGTTACATGGTGTGTACGTGTTACTGCGTGTGTGTGTGTGTGTGTGTGTGTGTGTGTGTGTTTAGCGACGGAGCTAACTCGACTTTCTTTCAACATGACCGCGTGCGTCCTTTTAAGCGTTTCAGGGTTTTTAAAAAAAAACCGTCGTTGGGAAAAACGGCGGTTTAACGGTCAATTAATGTTTTTAAATATTTAAATATAACCGACGAGGCTCGCGCAACTTTACGAATTAGCAACAGCCGCCGTTGGTTGTTGTTGTTGTTCGGCGACGCTGGAAGTGAAGTGACTCGATGACAGGAATCTTATCCGCTTTTTGTGTCGGGAGGCGAAACGTTCGATGTTTGACCGTAAATTGTTTTGTGTTTAGTTTAGCGGACAGTTTTAGTGGCTAACTGAGGAGAAGTGAAGTGAAGTGAATGGAGCTGAAGGACGAGACACCGCTGTTGTGTTTAATGTCCGTCTCTCTGAGGGACGCAGAAAGCTAACCGCTAATCGCCGAGGACTCTGAAGGTGTAAGACAACACGTTATTACAGCTTGGGTTTATTATAATACACAAATAATCACTTTACAGCGATTAATATCTCCTATCGAAGGCGGTGGGTTTGGGGTGTGTGTGTGTGTGTGTGTGTGTGTGTGTGTGTGTGTGTGTGTGTGTGTCTCTCTCTCTCTCTCTCTCTCTCTCTCTCTCTCTCTTATCTTGGTCGCTTCCTTAAAGAGAAGCAGCTGCCGCCTGGCCGAGTTGTTGAAATTTATCCCCTTTGTGTATATTACAATATCCTCCATTTTTCTCCTGCCCTCTAAACAACAAGCCTCTCGCCATCTTGGTTTTAATATATATGTATATATATATATATATTTTTTTTTACAATTTTTTTAAAAACTCCGTTTGATCTTTCGCTCGTTAAAGGAAAAAAAAAAAACTTAAAAAGTTTTTTTTTAGGAAATGAAAGGAAACGTCTTAGTGTCGGTGACGTCATATCGAGTTTACGCAAAAAATAAATAAAATAATAATAAAAAAATGACGATATTCGACGTGCGAGTTAGTTTTG
>NC_062522.1:31961125-31974040 GCF_022655615.1 Tachysurus fulvidraco
AAAGCACACAGGATGCTTTTGTGTGTGTGTGTGTTTTAGAATGTTTGTGTGTTAGAATGTGTGTTTGTGTGTGTGTGTGTTTTAGAATGTTTGTGTGTTAGAATGTGTGTGTGTTTTAGAATGTGTGTTAGAATGTGTCTGTTTTTGTGTGTGTGTGTGTTAGAATGTGTGTGTTTTAGTGTGTGTGTGTTAGAATGTTGGTGTGTTAGAATGTGTGTGTTTGTGTGTGTGTTAGAATGTTTGTGTTAGAATGTGTGTGTTTTAGTGTGTGTGTGTGTTATGGTTAGGACGTTGGTGTGTGTCTAGAATGTGTGTGTTTTAGTGTGTGTGTGTGTGTGTGTGTGTGTGTGTTAGAATGTGTGTGTTTTAGTGTGTGTGTGTGTTAGAATGTGTGTGTTTTAGTGTGTGTGTGTTAGAATGTTGGTGTGTTAGAATGTGTGTGTTTGTGTGTGTGTTAGAATGTTTGTGTTAGAATGTGTGTGTTTTAGTGTGTGTGTGTGTATGTTAGAATGTTTGTGTGTTAGAATGTGTGTGTTTTAGTGTGTGTGTGTGTGTGTGTGTGTGTGTGTTAGAATGTGTGTGTTTTAGTGTGTGTGTGTGTTAGAATGTGTGTGTTTGTGTGTGTTAGAATGTTTGTGTGTGTGTTTTAGAATGTTTGTGTGTTAGAATGTGTGTCTTAGTGTTTGTGTCTGTGTGTGTGTGTTAGAATGTTTGTTAGAATGTGTGTTTGTGTTTTAGTGTTTGTGTCTGTGTGTGTGTGTGTGTGTTTTAGAATGTTTGTGTGTTAGAATGTGTGTTTTAGTGTTTGTGTCTGTGTGTGTGTTAGAATGTTTGTGTTAGAATGTGTGTTTTAGAATGTTTGTTAGAATGTGTGTGTTTGTGTTTTAGTGTTTGTGTCTGTGTGTATTTAAGCATGTGCGTGTGTATGTGTGTCTGTGTGTTTAAGCGTCTGTGTGTCTGTGTGTCTTTAAGCATGTGCGTGTGTATGTGTGTCTGTGTGTTTAAGCGTCTGTGTGTCTGTGTGTCTTTAAGCATGTGCGTGTGTATGTGTGTCTGTGTGTTTAAGCGTCTGTGTGTCTGTGTGTCTGTGTGTCTTTAAGCATGTGCGTGTGTATGTGTGTCTGTGTGTTTAAGCGTCTGTGTGTGTGTGTCTGTGTGTCTGTGTGTCTTTAAGCATGTGTGTGTGTTTAAGCATGTGTGTGTGTGTGTGATACACAGGCGAGTTCATCTTTACTGCCTACTGAAGTGAAGATCTGTTTTTTTTTCCTTTCTTTTTTCCTCAGTACTCAGGTGTAAAGCTTCTGTCTCTTCTCTCCACTTTCCTTTTCTCTTTCGCTGGATAAACAGAACCTCGGCTGCAGAACCTGTCTGTAACATGAGAGCAGCGAGCGACTAAAGATTCACCAGATAACAGCAAGAGCTTTCTGTCACAAAGAAAACTTCAGGGGGGGAAAAAAACACAACTCGCCCGACCGCCGTCAGGTGTCCCACATCCGCCCACGTTTCTCTTTCTCTCCCTCTTCCTTTTCTTTTTGTATAAACGCCGCTGTGTTCCGTAGTCCAGCCGTTTTACTATTCGCTAGACAATCGTTGTCATTTCTGTCTCGGGGAGGAAAAAAAAAAGTGCATTCTTTCTTTTCGTGTCCTCCGATCCGACATCCGGTTTGTTCTCGTGCTGAACGTGACGGTCACGTACCGATCAGAAGCCGAACGAATCGTGCTAGTTACTTATCTCTAAGGAATTTCACGTAGCTAGGTCGACGCTTCGCACGTGACGTTACTGATGTGTAATAGATGTGTTATAGAGGCTTATAACCAAGTCCTTTTCTTCCACCGATCTCCTGCTCCTGCTGCGTCACAGGGTGGTGTAAGGAAACGCACACGGAGGAAACCTCTTCATACATCAGCTCAGAGATGCTCGGGATCGTTTGATTGACAGAGCAGGAGCGTGTATGCCCCGCCCTCACAGATGTACGAATAGTTGCATTTCTGTCTCATAGCTTGACGTTCGAATTTGAGCGTGTGCGTGTGCGTGTGTGTGTGTGTGTGTGTGTGTGTGTGTGTGTGTGTGTGTGTGTGTGTGAACACGCTCCGGACCCCATGAACGTTATAAGTAACACGCGGCCTCTTCGGGTGTGGAAACAGCGAGCTTAAAAAATATCGCGAGGAGCGACGCTCGTAGCTCTCATCCATAATTAAAGTCATCACAGCAGGGGAACGTTGGCATACGAAGTGCAACTCGATCTGCGCAGGCGTAAGAAGGAAAAAAAAACCCAGGCAGTGCTCTCAGGTGCTCTCGTGTGTTCGTGCGCCGTCTCACACACACAAACACACACACACACACACACACACACACGAGGACGGAAACATGGGGTGTCGCTGCGGGTTGGTTAGCAGGCTCGTTTAAGCATGCCGCAGGAGCAACAGCTACGTCTTGCAGGAGAGTCGAGAGCTCATCTCATCTGGCTCAGGGGAGGAGAGCATCCATCCATCCATCCATCTATCCATCCATCCATCCATCAGTCAGTCAGTCGTTCGCTCATTCTCTCACTCGCTCGCTCTCAGGACACATGTCACAGTCTCGTCACGCTGTGCTCCCGCTGTGACACGCCGACACCTCCCGACTAGATCCAACAGCAAAAAAAAGTTTCACACGGATACCAACACGAACTTTACGTGACCCCCGACCTCAAGCCAACGCACGCATAAAGTCGGGGAACAATTAAGGAGCGACGTGTCAGATGGCTCTAACAGGAACACGTCAGAACCTTAATGCTTTTAATAGAGAGAAAATCACTCGCCGCCGTTCCTCCCCTTCTCTTCCTCTTCCTCCCAGAATAATAACGCCGACCTTTACTTTCCATCCCGCTCCTAATATCAGCAAATACACCATTTATTTTTGCATACTTTTGTAATCGGGCACAACCTTGGCTTCGAGGAATAATTAATCGTCTGTATTCGGCAGTGTCACTCTCCCACTCTCGGGTCACTCTCTCTCACGACGACGACGCTTCACCGCGGAGGGTTATTAAGGTCGTGAGAGGTTGCCGAAAACGGCAGAAACTCAAGGCGACGAATCTTCTTTAAGCGAAGTGTTCTGTGGGTCAGAAGGGAAACAGATTCTTCTGACTCGTTCGGAATCGATTCTTCTGACTTCTGACTCGATTCTTCTGTTCGGTTCGGTTTCAAAACGTAAATTTGAACCCAAACGGAAAATAAACACGGACTGTTTATTGTGTGATGATTAAAAACACGTCTCTTGGCCCAAACACACAGCAGGTTCAAATCCCTTCCTGAATCGATTCCCGAGATGATCCGAATCGTCTTCTCGAATCGGCGCGATCGTTCCGAGAGCTTCGGCGAGTGCTGCGTCAGATTAGGAGTCGTGTGTTGTCTAGGTGCGGGGTCATGACCTCCCGCCCTATAGCTCGGCTCAGGTCCGAACGCCGTAGAGCTTCGGTTCTGCACTCCGAGGCCACGTACTTTTAGACGGTTCACACGAGCCCAGAAAAACAACACGCATCGATTACAGCTGCTTATGTGTCCATGTTAAGCCCCCGAGGATGCCGTCGTCACGGCGTTCGGTGTTTGCTGGAGACTGTTCGCTTTTAAACAGAGGGGGATTTTTTGCCATGGTAACTGGCAGGGTGATTGCCTTGATGACGGACGGAAGGTTCATTCTCCCATGTGTGTGTTTGTGTGTGTGTGTGTGTGTGTGTGTGTGTGTGTGTGGCACGACAGCTGCGTAGGCAGCGGGGTTGACCTTCACACGCTGAAATCTCAAGGCCTGTTTGGTTCCACCGAGCTCTGCTGCTCCTCGCTGTGGCCCGATGAAGCCTGACGCTCACGCCTTCGCCCCATCTCCAGTGTATCTGTGATCACTACAGGGCTCATATTTACATCTGTGTCTCTAACTGTAGAATAAGTCACTTAGATACGAGGAGAATAATCAAGCTGTGATGAAGTGATGAAGCAGAGTGGTTATTTTCCCTCTCTCTCTCTCTCTCTCTCTCTCTCTCTCTCTCTCTCTCTCTCTCTCCCCCCCCGTCTCTCTCTCTCTGTCTGTCTGTCTGTGTGTCTCTTTCTCTTTCTCTCTCTCTCTACTATGCTCTGTCTCTCTCTCTCTGTATCTTTCTCTCTCTCTCGCTCTGTCTCTCTCTCTATGTCTCTCTCTCTCTGTCTGTCTGTGTGTGTCTATCTCTCTCTCTTTCTCTCTCTTTCTCTCCCTGTATCTCTCTCTCTCTCTGTGTCTCTCTCTGTCTGTCTCTCTGTGTCTCTGTGTCTCTTTCACTCTCTCTCTCTCTCTCTCTCTCTCTCTCTCTCTCTCTCTCTCTCTCTGTCTCTCTCTCCCAATAGGCTAATAAAACATAAACAACCAAGTAAAAAGTCACAGCTTCACCTCTAACACTGGAGACTCCTTTTATAAACAATAATTCTAATGTCATCATGTCATAACGCGTAATGTCTGCTGTACCAGTCGCTATAAAGGTGCCGTTACTCTAGAAGTGCTTCTATAGAAAATACATCAACACCATCTGACCAATCACAATGCACCAGGATAGAGATGATGACAAAAGATGCTGAGGTTCTCCTCTAATTGAAAGGATATGTTGCTGAGTTTGAGGAAACTCTGTGTGTGTGTGTGTGTGTGTGTGTGTGTGTGTGTGTGTGTGTGTGTGTGTGTGTGTGTGTGGCTCCCAGGCCCGCTTTTCTAGACTTGTTCTCTCAGCCGGAAAACCTTAAGTGAGTCCTTTATTATCTAGTTTATTTGTTTGCTGTGATGTGTTTCGCATTCGGGTTTGTGAGCCAAACGCTTTCCAGATGTTGCGCAGGGGCAGGCGGCTGGCCGCGCCGGGTGTTTGTGCTTTTTGTTTGGGGGGGGGGGGGGGGTTTACAAATGGCTCTCACATGTGGAGCCACTGCTGCGGACGGTCTCTCTCTCTTTCTCTCTCTCTCGCTCTTTCTCTTTCTCGTGCTTTCTCTCCTCCCCTGCTTGCATCTGGTGCTCATTTTCACAGAACTTCAAAGGTGAGGGTGGAAAGTGAAGACTCGGAAACGAGCAGAATATTAATCCAGCCGCGTCGTCCCAGCTCGGGGTGCTGCCTCGTCTCGCACACGCACCGCACAGAAAAATCGCCGCCGTGGCACCGCGTTCATCCTTCATTCAGCCGAAGACAGAGTGGGGTGGGGGTGGGGGGTAAGAGTGTTTGAGAGAACAAGCGAAGAGGAAAGGGGGGGAGACTGTGTGTGTGTGTGTGTGTGTGTGTGTGCGTGCGCGCGTGCGTGTTGTCTTTCTCCTGTTAGCGTGTGAGTGATGAGCCGCAGAGCAGGCGGCTGAGGCCGGAGCTGCTCTCAGATGGGGCTAATTATCTGGTGGCCATTTTAGAGGAAGTGTTTACAGAGATGAAAAATGGCTGGATCCTCTTTTAAGGCCCCCTTTTTTTTTCTCTCCTCCTCTCACACTCCTCCGGCCACCAACTCCTAACGACCACACGGCGAAAGAAGACAATTATAGGTCTAAGAATCAACAGGAACCAAAAAAAAAACCCCAAACCAAACAGAAACAAAGCCCGAGTGCACGCGTATCCGTCTCACAAGCAAGAAGCGAGAAGAAACGAAGCTTTTCACTCGCAGCCCGGCAGAAAAGAGACGGGCCTGCAGGCCTCGAGACACACTCGAGACAGAGAGAAAGAGGAAGTGGAGGAGCGGTCGGCTTTGTACGGCGAAATAATCTGACGAGAAGATGAATCACTGCTGTTTGGGATTCGGTTTCCTGCGCTGGGACGCTCGAATTGTCAGGACTTGCCTGTTTTTCTCCGAAGGCTCTGGTAAGATGGCGTCCCGGAGCCTCCCTGAAGAATCGGCAGACTTCGGCATTGTGAAGACGCTTCCTGCGTACGGCAGCACGGTTTGCCCTCTGGCCAACAGCATCATCGTTTCATCCGAATTCTTTCCCCTCAGGCCACGGGAATAGAAAAAACGTACCGTCAGGTCGCCTTATCCGACAGAGACGGAGTAAAGCGGACCGCCGTGACGCTACGCGTGTGTCAGAAGAAGAAGGCGTGTGACGATGTAATCCACCCCGTAGCGTGTACGTATAGGACGATCGGCACGGCCCGCGCGCCTGTCATCATCTCGGCATCAGAGCTGTCATTATGGCCGACGTCGCTCTTATCAGTACATCAGCTGCAGAGACGCCTTGGTGTCATTTCCTCTGTGTCCTCGTCGCCTGCTTCACGTGTGAAATCCTTCATACTCTTTCGTCATATACGTTTTATAGCGTAGATCCACAGTGTCCCGTGTAGCATGTGGGTGCAGTAAACCGTGGAGGTTTTTCCCCCTAAACATAAATCTCATCTTCACAGCTCCGAAACCGAAACACTTCTCCTGCGTCGGGGCTTTCTTTATATTTCACCAATTTCAGTTCCCTTATAATTTTAAATATTGCGTAATTTAAAAACAAACAAAAAAAATTTGTCATGAGACAAACTGTGGTTAGCTGCTTGGGGATTCCTCTGGGGTCCTCTGTGTGTGTGTGTGTGTGTGTGTGTGTGTGTGTGTGTGTGTGTGTGTGTGTGTGTGTGTGTGTGTGTGTGTGATGTCTCAGGTCAGGGCTTATCGTTACAGGAGGATCATGGCCACGTCTCCCTCTGCCTCGTTTTACACTTCCACAATCTCCCGAACACATGAAGATCCTTGTGTGTAACTCCGTAGCTCTAACCAATCAGGAACGAGTCCTGCTTTTAGCCCCTCCCCCTCAATTGAATCCCATCGGTTCCCAAAGGCCCAGTTCCAGCTCCGTGGTGCCAAACATTTCTAGCACTTTTATTTGTAATGCTTATAAGAGGAACTGACACACACTGCTAGCATACACGCCGGTTTGTTTGCGGTGCTCCGTGTTGGGTGTGTGCTGTGCTGTGCTTTTCTTTTCTTTCTTTTTTTTTTGTTTTCACTCATTTGTGTGTGTGTGTGTGTGTGTGTGTTTGTGGTAAAGGCTGATTGTGGAGATTGGAAAATGTATCTGTTCACTGATAACCACACACACACACACACAGAGAGAGAGAGAGAGAGAGAGAGAGAGAGAGAGAGAGTGAGTTAAGGCCGTGAGAAAACCGGAGAGGGCTGGTTCTCTCGGCATGTGCACTAGGAAAAATCATCCCACACACCCGGAGACTTAAAGGCTGACTATAATTCCAACAGGTTTAACAGGAAAAAAATGTAACTGGGAGTGTTAGTGTGTGTGTGTGTGTGTGTGTGTGTTTAGCCCCACATGTGTGGGCATGTGGATGTGAGTGTGTGTGTGTGTGTGTGTGTGTCGTGTGTGTGTGTGTCGTGTGTGTGTGTGTGTGTGTGTGTGTGTGTGTGTGTGTGTGTGTGTGTGTGTGGAGCCCATGCCAGCCACAAGGTCTGGGTGCAAACATCATGGTTGTTCACAGTTTGACCACAAAGACAAAACTTGTTTTTGCCAGCTCACTCCCTTCAGGCTAAAGGCCTCTGTATATTTAACTCCTTTTGTCTCTGGCACGTCGCGTCATGTGATCACATCCCACATGAGAAAATACTCAACTAAAACTGTCTGTCTCTCTCTCTCTCTCTCTCTCTCTCTCTCTCTCTCTCTCTCTCTTTCATTTTCTCTCTCTCTCTCTCTCTCTCTCTCTCTCTCTCTCTCTCTCTCTCGCACTCTCTTGCATTTTCTCTCTCTCTCTCTCTCTCTCTCGCACTCTCTTGCATTTTCTCTCTCTCTCTCTCTCTCTCTCTCTCTCTCTCTCTCTCTCTCTCTCTCTCTCTCTCTCTCTCTCTCTCTCTCTCTCTCTCTCTCTCTCTCAGGTGGCAGTGCAGTGATGTTACAGAGTTGAGGACACTCCCACACAGTGAGTACCGGCTTTAGCACTTTTCTTCTCTCTGTGTCAGGGACCTGTGCGTCCCGTTGACTTGTGTCATGGTCGTGTGTCTCCTCGTCCCTTTAGCTCAAGGATGTCGGTTTGTTTATTATTTGTTTACTTTCCTTGTGGTGACGCTTCGCACATGTACACAACACTCCTGCGGGACGTGTGTGTACGTGTGTGTGTGGGTGTGTGTGGTGTGGTGTGTGTGGTGTGTGTGGGTGTGTTGTTACGTATGACGGGCCCTGTCTCACGATGTCTTCACGTCCCCCTCGTTTTAAGACACACCAGTCAGTGTTATTTTTACTGCGCTTGTTCATTAGTAGGTCACATGACCAGAACACATCAGCTTGTAAGCTGTCACGGACCTCCTGGAGGTGTGACGTCTTTGTAACACGGATTTACGTTACATTAGGGATAAAAAGTCCAAAACTATAAAGTTATTTTTTTCTTCTTTTTTTTTTCTTTTCTTTTGAACTTTGTAAAAGTCTTGAATCTGGCAGTGAGTCGTGTGGCAGAAGGCAGGGAGCGTGCCGTTACCCAGGCAGAGCCGCCGCCGTGCCGCTCCATTGTCCCGCTCCCTGGTGGTTACAGAAAGTGACAGAAACACAAGGACAGACCTTTTCTTTTCTGTCCTCCCTCCATCCTTCCTGCTCTCTCTCTCTCTCTCACTCTCTCTCCCTTCTGCTATTTCTCCTTCTCTTGTCTGCTTTCCTACTCAAATATATAAACCTTCTAGTAGCATGTTCCTCACGCTGGTGTGTAAAGTAGGATCGTGTGTGTGTGTGTAAATTTCTTTCTTTCTGAGGACTCTGTGTTCTATGTGAGGACCGAGAGCAGCGTACACTGCCCGCGTCCGCGTCACCGCGGCCACGGTACCCCATCAATAATGGTAATGGAGCCTAGCGGGGAGCATCGATTCTTTCGAGACGTAGCTAGGAAGACGCGACAGGCGGATCATCGCGCAGCGCGACATTTGTAACTCTTCTCGCTGCATCGTCGTCGCGTCTCGTGTTCAGCGCTCGATTCAAACAAAAGAAAGAAAAGGAAAAGAACAAGAGAAACAGGAGCGCGACACTGTCCTACTTCCAGCTGTCTGTGGAAAAAACAAACCCAACCCGCATGGAACTATGAATCTTAGATATCGCATCCATTCAGAGCTCCTGTTACGTTTTAATAATGGTGGTAAACAATAACACTGTGTAAAAAAACGTGTCTCTCTATAAGACCCGTGTCAGGATTGCAGGGGGGAGGGTGTGTGTGTGCGTCGGTGTGTGTGTGTGTGGGTGTCGCTGTGGGTGTGTGGTGTCAGTTTTACTGGTCGTTTTTGGTTGTCATGGGAAAAAAGGCAGCAGAAGACACCGCGTCCGGAGAGACACCCAGAGGAAGGTCCGAAAGTCGAAGCAGAGCAGATGAGTCGCTCTCTCAGGGACCAGAGAAAACTGCCTCAGAGTCGCTTGTTGCTTTTTATCTCCCTGGTCTCAGTTTCTTAAAATATCTCGTCCTGTGTGACGCCGAACGTTTCCCAGATCTAACGCCAGGAACGAAAAACTTATTATTTGTCTCTCTCTCTCTCTTTCTCTCTCTGTCTCTCTCTTTCTCTCTCTTTCTCTCTCTCTGTCTGTCTCTCTCTGTTTCTGTCACTCTCTCTCTGTCTCTCTGTATTTCTCTTTCTCTCTGTTTCTCTCTCTCTTTCATTCTCTCTCTCTCCCTCTTTCTCTCTCTCTCTCTCTCTCTCTCTCTCTCTCTTTTTCTCTGTCTCTCTCTCTCTCTCTCTCTCTCTCTCTCTGTGTGTGTCTCTCTCTGTCTCTCTCTCTTTTTCTCTGTCTCTCTCTCTCTCTCTCTCTCTCTCTCTCTCTCTCTCTCTCTCTCTTCTCTCTCTTGCTGTCTCTCTCTGTGTCTCTCTCTCTTTTTCTCTGTCTCTCTCTCTCTCTCTCTCTCTCTCTCTCTCTCTCTCTCTCTGTGTCTATCTCGCTGCGTCTGCTCGTCGTCTCTCTCTGTCTCTCTCTGGTGTCGCTCGGTCTGTCTACACACTCTAACCTGTCTCTCTCTCTACTCCCTCTCTCAGCTCTCTCTCGCTCTCTCATATATCTCTCTATGACGCGCTCTCTCGCGCTCGATCTCTCGCTCGCTCGCGCTGCTCGCGCTCGCTAAATGACACTGCATCACTTAAAACACACAAAATCCACTGCAGATTTCCTCTAGTCACAAAACCCATAGGCTGTATGAATATGCAAATTTGGAAACGCCCACCAAACAGAATAGAGCCCCGCCCACATCACTTGCTCATTTTTGATTGGCCCTGCATTCATGTGTTTAATATACGATCAACGTCCAGTTGGAGACAGAAGTGATTATTTTCCCCTAACAGCGTGTCCTAAAGCGCTTTATTCCCCTTTACCCACAGAAATGCACGCGTCCTGTGGAGAGAGAATAAAGTTGCAGCTTGTACTCGCTCACACACCAGAGCCGTTGTAAGCGTACAGTGTGCTTCCAGTGTTTCCCGTTGGGCCACGGTGATTAAAATACAAACACCAAAAAAACTTTAAGCACGCGCCCTCGGCCTTGAAAATCATAGTGGCGAAAGAGCAGAAACGAGGAGAGTGGTGTGTCGCGGAGATAAGTCAAGTAGGAGGGCTAAAAGCACAGATGTGGGAAGATGCTGCGCTTTTGTCTCAAGGACAGTTGTGCTGTGTGTGTGTGTGAGTGTGTGCGTGGTGTGTGTGATGTGTGTGTGCGTGCTGCCCGTGCGCACGTTGCGGTGTGTGTGTGTTTTTCTCTGGCTGAGGAGATTGAGCAAGAATGATGGAACTGGAGCTTGTTTACTGCCGAACGCTGTGCAGGATGTGTGTAGTGTGTGAGATAGAGTGTGTGTGTGTGTGTTGTGACTGTGTGTGTGGTGTGTGTGTGAGTGTGTGTGCGCGTGTGTGAGAGGGTGTTTGTATTTTTGAGCGAAAATACACACACGCAGGTTGGTGTTGAGGAGTGTAATGGATGCCTGGCTGTGTGGTGGTGGTGTGTGTGTGTGTGTGTGGTGCGCGCTAACTAGAGAGTCGAGAGAGAGAGAAAGAGTGAATGTGTAATGGTACGCCTCGCGCTGAGGCTGAGTCTGGATGTCCAGATCACAGTGAGATGTCATTACCTCAGCAGAGAGAGAGGAGGAGAGAGCGGAGAGAGAAGGAGAGAGAGAGGGAGGGAGAGAGAGACAAGATTTGACTATCAGATGCTACGACAGGAAAAGTTAGACAGGACGAAGAGAGGAGAGATACAGGGATGGGCCGAGAAGAGAGGAAGAAGAACGAGGGAGAGAGAGCGGCGAGATGGAAAGAGTGGTAAGTGACAGCCCAAAGCGAGGTAGAAAACTGGAAAGACGCCGCAAGGATAGCTGGCAGCGAGAGCAGAGGAGCTAGTGACAGGATGGAAGAGCGGGACAGAGATAGCGGAAGGAAAGATAGATTAGAGAGGAGGGTAGAGAGAGAGAGATCGAGAGACGAGAGAAGAGGAGTACAGCAGTAAAGATTGACTGTTCACCCCACCTCTCCGTCTCGCTCACTCACTCCGAACTCATCTTGCGTCAATCATCACAGCAAAAACACTTTCCTCTTGTATCTCAGCTTTTCCTGTCTAATATTAACGACGGAGGCGGGCAGGGGCGGGGCCGTCCGCTGAGAGGGAAGCCGCAGCAGTACAGTAATGCATACTGACTGCTACAGCTGCAGTTTGAGATGCTGAGGTACGGAGTCGTCACTCGGTACGCGTGATATTAGTCACTTCACCGCAGCAGCCGTTCACCATATCATCAGTCGTGTCTGTACAAGTGCGGCGTCGTGAGGTGTGTAGACAGTCATGAGTCATCTAGTAACGACCGGAATAGAGCGAGGCTCGGCACGACACACACACACCACACACACACACAACACCACACACAACACACAGCACACACACACTTACTACACCTGACTCTATGCCAGTGATCTCTGTCACGATGAGGTATGCTGGACGATAAAGATAGAGGCAGCTGGTGTTCTAGTGATGGGAACAAAAGACAGTGTGGCTCTGGACACGAGAAGAGTGTAGAGCGTGTGTGTGTGTGCTGTCATTTGATGTAGCTGATGACTATAATGTAAGTGTGTATCTGAGTATGGGTGTGTGTGTGCGAGATACAATAGCTACGATTATAATAACGATATATAAACAATTTCTAGTTTGTACATTTCCACCTGAGATGAGACTGATGATTCATTTAGTAACACTGATACTTCATTCTTGTCAGTATTAGTATTTGTGAATATGATGCATGATTAGCGGTCATATTAGGCAACAGGAACTGTGGTGACAGTTAGTCTAACAATGTACTATGACCTTGACAGAAATATTTCCTCCTAATATTCTTTTGGCATAAACTGGAGGTTATTCCGAGCCACGTTTCGGACATTACACACGTTTCGTACATCGATCTTGCGTGTGCGACTTGTTTAAACAGAGTCAGCCTGCTTTAACTCACACACACAACAAACACCAACACACACACCACACCACACACACACACACAAACACCTTACACACTACCTGAAGAAAGTCCCCGTTTGGGCCACAGTGGGATAAAGAATAAGCTTTTACAGCCCACCACAGCCTTGGCATCAACAGGAGAGACATTAAATAACTGTTAATTATTTAGTGCTGATTTTTTTTATGTACGTGTGCAAAGCAACGGCTCGTGACCACGTGTGTACGCACGATGGGCCTGGCACCGGTGAGAAAGGACGCGACGCGATTGTACGGCGTCAGCGTCCTCTCGCGTCTTAGACCGTTCTCGCCGACGTCAGTGATGACAACGCTGTTTCCTGGAAAACGTTCAACGTATAACGGAGACCTCGGGGCGAGGGCGCGGAAGGATCAGATGCGTATTGCGTCAGGAACGCAAAGTCCGACTCGGATAGCGAGCTTCCCCAGGTAGTCGCATCAACCCGAGACGCAGGTGACCGGCGGCGGAAGAGAACAGAGAGGAGTGACGAGAGAGAGAGAGAGAGGA
>NC_062522.1:31974540-31977040 GCF_022655615.1 Tachysurus fulvidraco
AGGACCCCCCAATGCTTAATTTGCTCCCTCCTGGCACACCTCCTGGGCTTGCTAATACAGGATGCGGCACAAAACTGCCAAACGACAACACGACGAAAAGAGGAAAAAAAAAAAGAAGCGACAAGAGAAAGACATGGACAATGATAGGTCTAGAGAACATCAACAGGAGGGAAAACCACGACACACAAAGCCAAACAGAGAGAAACACAAAGCGCCGAGTGCAGCGCGTATCGTCTCACAAAGCAAGAAGCACGAGAAGAAGCAACGAAGCTGTTCACTCGCAGACAGGCAGAAAAAGAGATCGGCCTGCAGGCCCGTGAGGACATCACTCGAGACAGAGAGAAAGAGGAGAGAGACAGCAGGAAGCGACGTTCGGGCTGTGATATTACTGCTTTGTCACGGCAACCAAACGGCGAAAATATCTGACGAGAAGATGAAGCACTGTCTAGTTCGGGATTACTTTCGCGTTTCTGCGCGTGGACGCTACGAATTTTCTCACCCCGCTCGGACAGAACAGTCGGTAGAGGCAACGAAGGATTTTCTCGAAGGCTCTGGATAGATGGCGTCCCGGCGCCTCCCTGCAAGAACCGGCAGACAACTTCGCGCATGTGTGACGACGCTTACTGCGTACGGCCAGCACGAGTTGCCCTGGCAGGCAGCACAGCATCATCGTTTCATCCGAGAATAATTCGTTCCCCGTCCGGCCACGGGACGGGAATAGTAAAACCAACGTTACCGTCAGGTCGCCTTATACGAAAACAAGAGCGGAGTAAGCGGACCGCGCGTGACGCATACGCGTGTAGTGTCAGAGAGAGAAGGCGTATCCTGGATTTGTGAAGATCACTGTGTATCCACCCCGTATAGCGAGTACCGCTATAGACGATCAAAGGGCACGGCCCGCGAGCTGTCATCATCTCGGCATCAGAGCTGTCATATGCCGACGTCGCTCTTATCAGTACATCAGCTGCAGAGACGCCTTGCGTGTCATTCCTCTGTGCCTACGTCGGATCGCTGCTCACGTGTGAAATCTTCATACTCTTACGTCAATACGTTTTATATGCGTAGATCACAGCAGTCCCGGTATTGTAGCATGAGGTGCAGTCTTAAACCGTGGAGTTTTTCATAAACATAAATCTCATCTCCACAGCCTCCGAAACCGAAACACTTCTCGCTGGCGTCGGGGCTTACTTTCTTGATATTCACAATTAAGTTCAGTTCCTATAATGTAAAGAGTGCGTACTTTAAAAACAAAACAAAAAAAATTTTGTCATGAGACAACTGTGGTTAGCATGCTTGGGGATTCCTCTGGGGTAACTTCTGTGTGTGGTGTGTGTGTGGTGTCGGGGTGGTGTGTGGGTGTGTGTGTGTGAGTGGTGTGATGGTGTGGATTGTGTGTGTGATGTCTCAGGTGTGACAGGGCTTATTGCGTTACAGGAGGATAATGACAACGTGACTCACCTGCGACTGCGAGTTTTACACGTGCAACAATGCATGCACGAACACATGAAGTGAAGATCCTTGTGTGTGTGTAACTCGTAGCTCTAACCAATCAGAGAACGAGTTCACCTGCTTTAAGCCCCTCCCCCCTCAATTCGAATCTCCTATCGGTCCCAAAGGCCCAGCAGGTTCCAGAGCTCGTGAGTCGGTGGTGTAGCCAGGGTTTTGGGTTTGCGCAAACATTTCTAGCACTTTTGATTTGTAATAGGCTATATAAGAGGGACTACTGACACACACTGAGAGCCTACACGCCGGTTTGTTGCGGTGGTCCGTGTTGGGTGTGTGCTCGTGCTGTGCTGTCTTGTCTTTCTGTTTGTTTTCACTCATTTGTGTGTGTGTGTGTGTGGTGTGTGTTGTATGGGAAAGCTGTGATTGTGGAGATTGGAAATGGATCCTAGTTCACTGCATACACACACATCACACACACACAGAGAGAGACGAGAGAGACGCAGAGAGGAGAGAGAGGAGAGAGGAGAGGAGAGAGATGGAGAGAGAGAGAGCGGAGTTAAGGCCGTGAGAAAACGGAGACAGAGGGCTGGTTCTCGCGGCATGGCACTAGGAAAAATCATCCGTACACAACCCGGAGACTAAAGGCTTCTGACTATAATATCACAACAGGTTTAACAGGAAAAAAAATGTACAAATGGGAGTGTCAGTGAGGTGGGTATTTTTGGTGTAGTGTGTGTGTGTGTGTGTGTGGTGGGAGTGTAGCCCACATGTGTGGGCATGTGGATGTGAGTGTGTGTGTGTCGTGTGTGGGTTCGTAGTGGTGTGTGTGTCGGCATGGTGTTGTGGTGTGTGTGTGTGTGTGTGGTGTGTGGGTAGTGTGGAGAGCCATGCCAGACACAACAGGCACCTGGGTGCAAACATCTGGTGTGTCACCGTTGACCACACAAAAGACACACTTGTTTTGCAGCGACTCACTTACGGGGATAAAGGCCTCTACTCCTCCTTCCCTCTCTGTATATTTATACTACTCCTTTTGTGCTCGGCACGGTCGCGT
>NC_062522.1:31982040-31989540 GCF_022655615.1 Tachysurus fulvidraco
CGTACGGCTCGTGACACGTGTGTACGCAAGAGGGCGGCCGTGAGAACCGCGACGCGATGTCGGCGTCACGCGTCCTCTCGCGTAGAACGTCTCGGCGAAGTCAGGATGAAAACAGTCCTGTTTCTGATGGAAAACGTTTCAAAAGTATAACGGAGCCCTTCGGGGACGAGCGCGGAGTCGATGCGTAATTGCGTCACGGAACGCAAAGCCGACTCGGATAGCGAGCTTCCCCAGAGAGTCGCATCACACCCGAGACGCAGCGTGACGAGCGGCGGAGAGACACAGAGAGAGAGAGAGAGAGAGAGAGAGAGAGAGAGAGAAAATATTCAGAAGGTCACTAGCAGCGGGTGGCTGTCGGAGCACTCGGCCCTGTTACTATGGAGATATCCACCCCATAATACTGGGTAACTCTGTATTATTAATCTCTGTTTGAACGCACCGAAGTGCTCCAGCTGAAGCGCTCCTCTCCAGTCTGATCCGTTCAGCAGCAACTGTCATTATTTAAAAAAAAACGAACGACTCGACCATAAACCAAAGCTAATAAACACAAAGACACACGATCGAATAAATACGAACAAAAAAAAAAGTGATTTCTTTTTAATAAATACATAAATACATTTCTACGTTTTTCCTAGACACAACCAAACACGTTTCGTAACCCGCAATCGTGTCAAATAAATAAATAAATAAATAACTTTTTTATTGATATGATTTCGGTTTATTTTTTGTTTTGTTTTTGGTTACGTGCCCTCTTGTATGACACGGGAAGTAGACGCCGTTATTATCAGTTCGTAAACAAGTTCGAAAGACACAAATAGTGTTGTTGTCTTGTTAAATGTCACTGTCTGTGTATCGGACCTCTTCAGATAAATATCTTCCTGCATCCTGGTGACGTCTCGCTCCTGGACGTGTCGGGTTTAGTGTTGTGTGTGTGTGTGTGTGTGTGTGTGTGTGTGTGTAGACACGGTTCTCTCCTCTCAAATCCTCCCAAATCCAGAACATCTGCTGTTTTTGTTTTACACACAGTGTCACTGCTCTGTTATTAAACATCTCTGTATCACGGCTACGGCTCGGTACGAGCCAGGAATCCGAGCACGGCGACTCCTGACGGGTTTTTATTCCTCTTACACCACCGGGACACGTCACGGTCACGTCACAGTCCCGACAGAAAATAACCGTAAACCGTTACCGTGGAAACGGGTGCGTCGGCGCGAAAGGAAATCGAAGGGGTTTTTTTTGTTTACAAACACACACCCAGTGGAACAGGCAACGTGGATCTGCTGCGGTTCACCTCCTCCTACTGACCTGCTTTATTAACACTATGGGTTTTACAGCATGGTGCATTATGGGTATAAATCGGTAAAGGGATTCGGATCAGAAAATCGGTCCCGAAAGTATCCCGCGCTGCCGCTTACATCAGGTTTGAATAGGAAAACGTTTAAAAAAGCGATACTGCCGAAGGAAATCGATTCACGTGAACGGTCTATGAACATTGCCCAGTGCTTGCACAAGAGAGTGTGTGTGTGTGTGTGTGTGTGTGTGTGTGTGTGTCTGAGAGAGAGAGAAGTTTGAAAATGCTCCTATGTTGGAAAACCGAATGAAAGTTGGATCTGCGATGAATTGAACATCAGAAATGAACAGAATTGTATCACAGCTGAATTGAATTGTATCTAAGTTAAATCGAATTGAATCAGAGCGGAATCGAATGAAATCAGAGCGGAATCGAATCAAATCAGAGGGGAATCGAATCAAATCAGAGCTGAACTGAATTGTAAAAGAACTGAACGGAATTGGACGTAAGCTGAATCGAATCAGATCAGAGCTGAATCGAATTGCAGAAAAGCTGAAAAGAATCGTACCAGAGCTGTATTGAATCAATTCAGAGCCGAATCAAATGGACCAGTGTCACAACAGTAGTATATTAAAGTGTATCGAGCCATCACTCGATTACTTTTTTTGTACGATGCATCGGGACACACGATGTACCGTATCATCCGACAGACGAAAGTCCTGGAGACATTTCTGCCAGAGGAAAATCGATTCGAATCATATCGAATCGAATCTGAATAAATTGTATCGGAACTGTACAGAACAGTATCGCGATAAAACTGAATCGCATCGGAGCCGAATCATATTATATAAGTGACGAATCGAATCAGATCATAATTGAATCATAACAGAAATGAATGGAATCATAACAGAAATGAATGGAATCATATCAGATTTGATTCAAATCAGACCATAATTGAATCGTATCAGAACCGAATCACATAAGTGATGAATCAAATCAGATCATAATTGGATCATAACAGAAATGAATGGAATCGTATCAGAACCGAATGGAATCATATCAGATTTGATTCAAATCAGATCATAATTGAATCAAAAAATTATCGGAGATGAATCTAATCTAATCAAATCAGTGCCAGATCGAATCGAACCGACTCAGCAGTGAATCGAATCATTGTGTTTTAACGATCTTGTGTCGTTTTTGTATCGTATCATACACGACGGATCGCGGTGTGTATCGCATCATCTGCGAGATGGAGATTCACCCGGAGGTACGGAGCTTTGCCCAACGTTCAGCAACTTCGGGACGAGGAGGAATGCGAAATGCGGCGAAATGGCCGGAGCGCTCGTTTGCGCGGCAGGCCGAGAGCCTTTCTCCTGCGTCGCTGATGCTAAAATCGGTGTGTGAAGATGGCTCTGAAGAGTGAGCGCTGGAATACTAATGAAGGAACGACAGGAGAGGCTGCTGCTCTCCTCCTCTCTGCAGTGGGCTCGCTCGCTCTTTCGCTTTCTCTCTCTCTCTTTCTTTTTTTCCCCCTCTCTTCCATCTCTCCCTCCTTCCATCTGCTCCTCTCGCTCGCACAGAGGATAAACTGTGTACATGATGACATTTACACCGCAGTTGCACGCAGAGAGGGAAGGGGAGTGTGTGTGTGTGTGTGTGTGTGTGTGTGTGTGTGTGTGTGTGTGTGTGTGTGTGATCATGCGCATCAGTCTAAGCCCTGTCATATACCATCCTCTCCCACTGCTTTCTTCCTCTTCCCTCCATTTTGCTCTAGGCGCTCTCTCTCTCTCTCTCTCTCTCTCTCTCTCTCTCTCTCTCTCTCTCTCTCTCTCTCTCTCTCTCTCACCTCATCTCTCCATCTTTCCCTGCATGTGTCCGGCGTAGGATGTGTCTCAAGAGTGCTGTGCACAGCTAATTTACACACACACACACACACACACACACACACACACACACACACACACACACACACACACAGTGGAGTCATTATTTATGTCTTTGTGAAGGGCAAATATAGAAAGGTGTGGTTGCACTTTACTGAAGCTCATCACCGTGATCCAGCCACACAGCTACAGGTCAACTGCAACGTACAACAAGCAATTTGTGTGTGTGTGTGTGTGTGTGTGTGTGTGTGTGTGTGTGTGTGTGTGTGTGTGTGTGTGTGTGTGAATGAAGTGTTTATTATTATGCGGAGTGAACGCAAACGAGCTGTTAATGTCATCCGATATGCAAAAATTATCCGTATCGTGGGAAACATCAGTATAAAGAAAAGGTCTGGACTCTAACCCCACCTGTAGCCCCGCCCCTAAGCGTAACCCTGACGTCATCATTATCATTTTTATTAATCATTGAGAGTTTGAGTTCCTGGAAATATTTTTTTTGCATTTTTATTCATCCGTTATCTCGGAATCCAGGAATTCACCTTCAGGAAAAAACAACAACAACAAAAAAAACGTTTTTCTGAAATTTTTCCACCTCAGACGTTGTCCTCAAACCTCATATTCCAAAGTGCTTTATTCCTCTTACACCGCAGACATCCAGTCTCATCCCGAGGGTCTTCTGAAGGCCCCAGCGATGAAGTTGTGCAAGTTTTGTTTTGTTTTTCGTTTGTTTGTTTTTAATAGGGTCAACGCTAGTGAAAGCCAGCCTTGTAGCTTACAGGCATGTGTGTGTGTGTGTGTGTGTGTGTGTGTGTGTGTGTGTGTGTGTGTGTGTGAGAATTGTGCAGATGGTCTTGGGGGGAACAGAGGGAATATATTTTGTGTTTGTGTGTGTGATGGGGGTGTGTTTTGTGTTTTATTGGTTACTTTCTGAGGGCCCAGCTGCCGGGTCACTCCCCCATTGCTTTGAAGAGAAGAGAGAGAGAGAGAGAGAGAGAGAGAGAGGAGCGGAGGAGTGAAAGAGGTATAGAGAGAGGGAGGCAGGCCTGGAAAATTGAGATGAGAGGAGGGCAGGAATATCTGGAGACAGTGAAAACAACGAGGGGGGGAGAGGGAATGGAACAGGGCCGGGGCAGGAGAGTTTTCTCGACGTTCCTTGGAGGAGGTACGGAACAGGGCAACTCCCTCAGCCAGGGTGTGTTTTCCCCTAAAATACCCACAATATCCACACACACATATATACACACGTATACACACATACACACATACATATATACAAACACACACATACATATATACACACATGCAAACACACACATACAAACACACACACACATATACACACATATACACACACAAACAAACACACACACATACATATATACACACAAACAAACACACATACAAACACAAACACACAAACAAACACACACACATACATATATACACACAAACAAACACACATACAAACACAAACACACAAACAAATACACACACAAACATATACACATATACAAACACACACACAAACATGCAAACACAGACACACACAAACACACATACAAACACACACACATATACACACACATACAAACACACACACACATATACACACAAACACACACATACAAACACACACACACACATATACACACAAACACACACATACAAACACACACATACAAACACACACACATATACACACCTACAAACACATACAAACGCATACACACACACACACACACACACACACACACACACTCAGAAATGCATTGACACACACACACACACAGATACATAAAAAGTTTGTGCTCGACAGGATTTGTTAATCGAACAACTAATATTACACAAAGATATTCTGAGTGAATAGTACGAGTAGCTGAATTTAATGGCTGAATTTAGAGAGAAAGAGAGAGAGATGGAGAGAGAGAGATGGAGAGAGAGAGATGGAGAGAGAGAGATGGAGAGATGGATGAATAGATGGAGAGAGGAGGGGATTGGAGTGTGTGTTCAGTGAGCTCTTTGCCCTGCAGCTACACTAATCACAGGTGAAATTCTGCTTCCTCTTTAAAACGCTGTCTCTCATTTCAAACCCTGCCCTCCGGCTCAACACCACACACACACACACACACACACACACACACACACACACACACACACACACACACACACACACACACACACAGTGTGTGTGTATGAGTACAGCAGGTGTGAGAATGTCTTTGAGGCACTGTCTGTCCAGTTGAGTGTGTTGTGTGTGTGTTTTTGGCATGAGCTGTTGTGTTTGGATCCCTGAGAGGCTGTATGTGTGTCCTAAATGTGTGTGTGTGTGTGTGTGTGTGTGTGTGTGTGTGTGTGTGTGTGTGTGTGTCTGTGTGTGTGTTTAAAGAGAACGAAGGGAGGGGGAAGACCACAAGAATACCTTTGAGACAATCTCTGGCTGGCTAAAATGGCTCCAGTGATCACAGATTGTGTGTGTGTGTGTGTGTGTGTGTGTGTGTGTGTGTGTGTGTGTGTGTGTGTGTGTGTGTGTGTGTGTGTTTGTGTGTGTCTGTGAGTGTGTGAGGGAGTGAGAGAGAGAGAGAGAGAGGGGGAGAGATGGATGAGCACCTACAGAGAAGGGAAGAAGACAGGTGTGTCTGTGTGTGTGTGTGTGTGTGTGTGAGGCGAGGGTCTCTGTGTCTCTACCTATCCCATCATCCCGCTCGGCTCAGCAGAGGTGACACCAAGGTGAACGACAGAGCTCTTTCTCCCTCCCTCCTTCCCTCCCTCCCTCTTTCCTTCTCTCTCTCTGTCTTTCTGGATGTCTCTTGCTCGTGTGTGCGTGTGTGTGTGTTTGTGTTTATGGCTCTGTGGCAGATGGGAGGCTGTATCAGCACCCTTCACTCCTCTACCTCTTTCCTTTCTTTCGGTTCTAAGGAGTACTCAGTGACCTCGTCTTTCCCAGTAACATCACATCTGCTTTTCCTCATGATAACAAAATTAATGCTCATGTGGGCGGGACTAGAACTGATTCCGATCCCTGATTGGTCAGTCGTCACAGCCCTGATAACGTCTGTGGAAGCGGAGACATCGGCGACAAATCCGAAGGATCGATTCGTCCGACCGCACGAGTGCCCGTAGCTAGCGCACGTATATGTTCGCATGTTACCATGGTAACCTTCGCTACACAACCACTAGATCTACATGTGAACGATTAGAATTAAGTATCGGCACCCTGTGCTTTGTTGGTGTCACCATTAAAACAGAAATTATTTGTTTGTTTGTTTCAAAGAAAAACTTTTTTGAAGAGCATCCTACGGATCACTGATCCTGTCCATCTGCCAGAGATGTTTCTAGGTTCAGGTTCCGTTACATGATGCGAAATGGACACAGGGGTTTGTAAACGTGTTATAATGATGCTAAACAGTGTGTAAGTGTGTGTGTGTGTGTGTGAGAGAGAGAGAGCGCGTGTGGGAGAGTTAGAGAGAGAGAGAGAGAGAGAGAGAGAGAGCGTGTGGGAGATTTAGAGAGAGAGAGAGAGAGAGAGAGAAAGCAATCACGGGAGAGTGAGACAGAGAGAGCATGCGAGAGTGAGAGAAAGAGAGCACGGGAGAGTGTGAGAGAGAGAGAGAGAGAGCGTGTGAGAGAGAGAGAGAGCGTGGGAGAGTGAGAGAGAGAGAACATGCGAGAGTGAGAGAGAGAGAACATGCGAGAGTGAGAGAGAGAGAACATGCGAGAGTGAGAGAAAGAGAGCATGGGAGAGTGAGAGAGAGAGAACATGCGAGAGAGAGAGAAAGAGAGCATGTGAGAGAAAGAGAGCACGGGAGAGTGAGAGAGAGAGAGCATGTGAGAGTGAGAGAAAGAGAGCACGGGAGAGTGAGAGAGAGAGAGCATGTGAGAGTGAGAGTAAGAGAGCACGGGCGAGTGAGAGAGAGAGAGCATGTGAGAGTGAGAGAGAGAGAGCATCTGAGAGTGAGAGAAAGAGAGCACGGGAGAGTGAGAGAGAGAGAGAGCATCTGAGAGTGAGAGAAAGAGAGCACGGGAGAGTGAGAGAGAGAGAGCATGTGAGAGTGAGAGAGAGAGAGCATCTGAGAGTGAGAGAAAGAGAGCACGGGAGAGTGAGAGAGAGAGAGCATGTGAGAGTGAGAGAGAGAGAGCATCTGAGAGTGAGAGAAAGAGAGCACGGGAGAGTGAGAGAGAGAGAGCATGTGAGAGAGAGAGAGCATCTGAGAGTGAGAGAAAGAGAGCACAGGAGAGTGAGAGAGAGAGCATGGGAGAGAGAGCATGAAAGGAGAGAGAGAGAGAGAGAGAGAGAGCATGGGAGAGAGAGTGAAAGGAGAGAGA